>NC_092038.1:4250477-4512165 GCF_003086295.3 Arachis hypogaea | reverse complement strand
AAAAATGTTATATGTATTAGTGTAAAAAAATCAAAACTATAAAATTTAAGTGAAGTAAAAATATATATTTTTATTAAAAATATTAAAAATAATAAAATATAATTTACTAAAGTCTAAAAAAAAGTATTTACACACTTACACAATTCAATATGTAAATTATTATTTTATTATTAAGAATTATAAGTTTTTTTATAGTGAATGTTATTATTTTGTTGTAAATAATTAACACTGAATATAATTAATTTTACTGGTGTTACGTTAAAATTAGTATAGTTTGATTCTGTTGATAGATTATTAATATCTCTAGTAGTATGATTGTTTTTATCGGGTATATTCATTACTAAAAATTAATACTAGCTATATGTATAAAATGCTGTTGATTCTTTTTAAAAAAATTATTTGTATGTATTGAGATAGTCCGTTTTATAACTCTACAAATGATATAATACAAAGAATAATAATAAAAGATACTGAATTTGTATAAATAAATTTTACACCATTATTTATATATAGTATAATCTCACTATTAAAGATATACTAATAAACACACATTAATTTATATTGCTTCCACAAAAAAGTTTATAAACTTTAATACTCTTACATTCTGAACAATTTAAAAAAAAATTCACAACTTTAGCTACATAAAAGAAAGTGAATGAATGCGTTCGTTTTGCTAGGTTAACATTTTTATATAAAAACAAAAAATTAATTTTTTAACTACTTTTAGTTACAAATCGGTAAAATTTGGTTTGAAATAATATTAAATTATTACAATAAGGTGAGCTTCTCGCATTATACGAATGTTAATTTGAAAATATCATGTCACACTACTAGAAATAGGATTTTTTTGGACGAAAATTTCAAACGAAATTTATTCCGTCTGAATAACTTTTTCATTTTGGACAAATTTGAAACAAATGTTGAACAATTTTTAGTGGAGATATTGAAATAATATATTCTGTCTTAAATTTGTCTAAATTTTGTCCCAAATTTTGGCGCCAAATTTTTTTTAGATGGCGCCAAAATTTTCATGCAGATTAGCAATACATTTTGGACAAAAACTATAATTCGTCCGTGTTCCATCTGAATATGCGCAATAACTTCAGACGAATTTGGAACGCATTTTGAAAAATGTTAATTCTATCCCAAATTTGTCTATAATTAGTCTTAAATGCTTTTACTATTACTAACCCTTCGAAGTAGACAAAATTTTTTCCCACAAATTTGAGACAAAAATAGCATTATTTGTAAATTCCGTTTGAAAGTTCATCAATTTTCAAACAAATTTTAAATATTTATTGAAAACTTTTAAAATTTCGTATAAAAATATTATTTATATTTTAAATTAGCCTATGATTTGTCCCAAATATTTTTACTATTCCAAAATAAAGTTTCTTTTTCCTAAAATAACCTTAATTATATATAACTTATAAAAAGGTATCGTTTTTGTTTGCACATTTCAATTCCAAAACCTCTTGATCAAAATATGAAATAATGATCATACCAATTAACATCTTATTTATTATTATGCATATTTTTAAAAATTGGATTAATAGGTATGTTAGTGCTTATTTATGCAGACTTTTTTATATAAATAAGTAAATAAAATATATTAATTCCATAATACGCATGCAGAAAAAGCTTTACAAAAATGCGCAGGGCCATTGTTCGCAAAGCACCCGCGAAATGGATTTAGTGGTCATCTCAAGAGGGACGCACACGAATTGGAACTTCTGGTGGGAGAAGCCATTTTGTGCCTGACGCCAACGAAATGAGTACTTTTGGTGGACTACCATGAAATTTAGTTGGTTTATTTTTAAAATAATTTTTTAATATTTTAAAAAATAAAAAATTATTTAATTTTTATTAAGTTAATAATTTATTTTTATATAATATCAAATATGAAATAAATTACAATCTTAAAATAATTAATTGAATCATTATAGATCAACTATTAAAATATAAGACTAGTAAATTAATTTATTATTCATCATAACTCTTTTAATTCAGGTAATACGTACTCAGTACTAAATAAAAAAAAATTAACAAATATACTTATTTAATCCTAAATTTTAGAACAAAATTGACTATATTTTTATTAGTTATTTTTTCTATCATTGTATATTATATTTGACTTTTTTTTAGTTAAACTTGGAAGACTCTATCTTTTTACTTTTTTATATATATTTTATCTTCTTTTTTTTATTCTTTTATTTTTATTATATTTAATATTAAATTTCTTATACAAATTTTTATATACCACCTTATATTTAATTTTGATTTGTTTAGTTACCTCATATTATTTTTTAATTTATTCTTTTAATTATTTACGTTATAATAATTTAAAATTTAATTTTTTAATAAATTTAAGATAAAATATATATAAAAGAATTATCTTATCTTATCTATCTTATCTATTAATATAAAAAAAATTTTAATTTCAAATATTAATTTTATTAAATATTTATCTTTTCAAATTATTATATAACAAAGATTTAAAAACATAATTTAATTTAAATATTTTAAAATTAATATTAAATATAATTTTTTAAAAATATCTATCTTTTAGATATTAATATTTTATAATTTATTAAATATATTTTTGTTGTAATTTTATCTTTTTTAATTTGATATTAAAAATTAGATATAATTTTAATTTTAAAAAATTTGCTATACATAATTATTTCAATGCCACTTATTATTTACTTTGCGCCAAAAATCAAAACTTTATCAAAACCGCCTTTTAATTTCAGGAGATTTTAATTTTTGAGTGCTTCTTCCTCGTGCTGGAGATTTTAGGTTTCCTGAACTATCTTTTGGTTACTCTGTTTCAGGTCAATTCTTCATCTCCTTCTCCCTCCTTCTGCGTGCTCTGCCTCCGGTCTGTGCTTGCCGCTCGTGCCTTGCGCTCTTTCTGCGTGCTTTGCCTCTATGTGTTGCCGCTCGTGCTCTGCCTCCTGTCTCTGGTCTCAGACATCCACCACTCCCGCCTCCAATCTCGCACCTCAGACCACTTCCATCATCGTCAATCGCACTCCCAGGTACCATCCTTCACTCGCGAACAACCGCTCCGCCTCCTGCATCTGTTTGCCTCTGCCGGTCTCAGAACCCGCGCCCCTGCTAGCCTCAGACACCGCCCCTTCGCTAGATTGTTCGTGCCTCCTCTTCTCTTTGTGCGTCCTCTGCCAGCTTGAATTGTTTTTTTCTTTTTATTTATGCATGTTTTTCCTGTTTTTAATGTCAATTTCAATAATATTTCAATCTTTTGTTCATTGTTAATTTGCTTACTAATTTTTGTGCTTCCTCTGCCCAGTTTGAATTGTTTTTTTAATTTATAGATGCTTTTCCTGTTTTTAATGTCAATTTTAATAATATTTCAATCTTTTGTTCATTGTTAAGTTGTAAGTGTTGAATTATGGCGGTATGAAATCAATGCTGCTGAAAATTGTTTGTTTATGCTGAATTTCTAAATTGCACACCACATGTTTGATTGAATGTCTATGTGATGCTTTGCATTTGATTTATATATTGTAGCTACTATAAAGATTAAATGGCTTGTTAATTTGATTTATAAGTTGCAAGTGTTGGATTATGGCTGTATGGAATCAATGCTGCTGAAAAATTGTTTGTTTATGCTGAATTTTTGAATTGCATACCACATATTTGATTGAATGTCTATGTGATGTTTTGCATTTGATTTATATGTTGTAGCTACTATAAAGATTAAATGGCTTGTTAATTTGATTTATAAGTTGCAAGTGTTGGATTATGTCTGTATGGAATCAATGCTGCTGAAAATTGCTTGTTTATACTGAATTTCTCAATTGCACACCACATGTTTGATTGAATGCCTATGTGATGCTTTGTATTTTATTTATATGCTATAGCTACTATAAAAATTAAATGGCTTGTTAATTTGATTGTTACTCAACTTTGTTCATTATTAATTTGCTTGCTAATTTTTGACAAATGACAAATATCTTTTGGGGGAGAATTTTGTCCTTTCTTTCTTATGGTCCTTTTTGTAAGCGCTAAAACTTTTCAGAATTCATTTCGGTGCTTAACCCATATGACTACCAACCTATAGAAGCATACGCAGCTGCTCATGGCACGCATACTCTCTACTTCAGGTTTACCCCCATCTTATTCAGTTCCTATGCTCTACCCTCTAAGCAATTGTCTTTTTCTTTTTTTCTCTTTCGAGAATTTTACCTTAGAATGTCATGATCGGAATTGGTTTAGGTTCTTTTGGTTTAGATATTTTTTCAAAGTTGGATTTCAGAAATTGTTCAGAGACATCCAAAGATAATCTAAATATTGAGCAAGAACTTCACATGTGGAAAGAAAAGGCAAAGGAGCAAGAAATGATCAATGAAGAGCAAAATGTTAAGTTGAAAGATGCTGAGTACAAGTTAAAAGATCAAGGACGTCAACTAAAAGTTCAACAGAAATGAATTGGTTCTACTGAAAAGACAATTCATGCTTTGTATAAAAAGTTGAATCTCCCACTTCCTTCAACCTTGTCTGATCCTACGAAAGATGAGCTTGGGATAGGCTCTAGTGATGATAACATGAGTGACTGATATTTGGAGTATATGTTTATTCTGATTTAGATTAAGGAATTTTTAGGTGAATTAGTTAGTACATTTTATTTTATTCATGATATTTGACCTTTTTAAAGGCTTTCTTTGTTTTAGTTTAAGTATTTTTTTCTTATTTTAGTTTGATTACATTTATGGATAAAAGTATTTTAATAATAAATATTTTTTTAACTCTTATGGTAATTAACTTTTTCATGATTTTATTATGTGTTTATAATTTGGATGATGTAATATGAAAAAAATGATTATGAATTATGATGGTCTTAATATAGAAAGCAGATCGAATACAATTTATTTTCTAAAATATTTATCTATTAAATAGTAAATTATTTTGTATAAAAATTATTTGAAATATTATATTAAATCTGTAGAAAATTTGTGCGAAAATAATTTTTTGTTTTGTATGAAATTTGTTTCAAATACGTAAATGTTTTTAAATTAAATTTGTCTGAAATTTAATTGAAAAGAAATATTTAATTTGTCTAAAATTTGTTCGAAAAAAATTTGTTATATTTGACTAAATTCGTTAGAAATTTGTCTGAAATAAAGTATATTTTTTGTTTGAAATTTGTCTAAAAATTAATATTTTTATGTTTGAAATTTGTCTGAAATACGTTATTTTATGTTGCTAATCTGTCTAAATTCGTCTAAAATACATCATAATAGTTAGAAATCTAGCAGATAAATGCTATTCGAAATCTGTCACAAAATCGTCTGAAAAAAATTCGGACGAAATTTCAGACAAAATTTAAATAGCAACAAGGCTTTTTGGACAAAAAAAATTCGTCCAATTTTGTTTGAAGAAAAAATTCGTCTCTAATTTGTTCGAAATTTATTTCAATTTCGTCTCAAAATTCGTCTGAAAAAGCCCTATTTCTAGTAGTGTCAATCTTATAAATTATTCTTTTTTGTTTAGAAAAACAAAAATTCTCTTGTTCATTACCAAATAATAAAAAAAAAATTCTTATCGCTTATAGCAAGATGTCTTTTTAAATTTTTTGGAATAATTTAAAAATAAAAATAAAAAATATCTCGCCTACTACAAAAAAACAAAAGTGAGTTTACCACCCAAAATTTAAAACTCACGTTTTCATCTTCAAGAATAACAAAAAAAAATTCATATCCAATTTTCTGTTTTTTTTTTGGCCAAAAAAGACCCCTATTTCATATATTAATTAGGAAATTAAAGGAAGACAGCTAGGCCACGAGAAAGGCCGAATTGAAGGATATAGTCAACATGAAATTACACATATACTTCAATATTTTAGGACAATTATGATTATGCCTTTAAATTTTTGTTTAAAGAAAAAGTATAAGTAACCAACGATATTGGTGAACAATATGAATCATAAATATATTAGATGTTCATTTTATTTGGTGTACATATGGTTATTTTATTAATATTAAAATTTAGGTAAATAATTTAAAAGTGTAATATATTTTTATTTTATTGATAATTATTCATGTTATTCAAAAAAATTATTAGTTACTTAACATTATCATTATTTAAAATATACGAGTTACATTAATTTTTTTTCACATATATTTAGTTGACTCATTTAATTTAATTCCTTTTTTAAAATGATTAGCTAGCGTGTACAAGCTAAATTAATTAGATTCACAATTAATTTCTTCCCGTGTGTAAAATGATATCATGCACTGGAGACTTGGAGAGGAGGAGCTCAATATATATAGTTGGGTAGGTAGATATATAATAATTTATATTATTATGTTATATGTATATAAAAAATTAATTATTAAATTAATTATTAGTATAAAATAATATATTAAAATATAAAATATATATTAAAAATAAGTTAAAAAATATATATTTATATATAAATATATAATAACTGATTTAGTAAATAATTTTTTATATGCATATGATATTAATTATTATATATTTATATATAAATATATATTATTTAATTTATTTTTAATATATATTTTATATTTTAATATATTTTTTATAATAATTATTTATTTAGTAATTGATTTTCAATATACACAACACAAAGGTCGGTTGTTCTTAAAAGCTAGTTGGCCAAGAGAATAAACAATAGAATGATTGAAGCTTATTATTGAAGTTCAAATCCATAGCAATCTGGAATGGCTGGAATCTCCAACCCAGATAGCACATCGTCATCATTGACTATTCTTAATTTTCAGTTTCAAAAACATTAAAAAATAAATTAAAAAATTAAAATAATAACTAATAAATAATAATTAAAAATAATAAATTTGAATAATCTCTTTAACATTTTCTCCTGCGGTATTTATCATGTATGCATGAGCTAATTAATAAGCAAAACTTTGGACTCGGAATTTTCTTTGGAGGGGACCAACATCACCAACGCAAAAACCAAATAAAGGAAAAGCCAATGCATGTGTAAGAGAAGATTTTGACTAAATTTTTTCAATCTTCTCACTTCTTTGTCCCTTTATTGCGTGCTACGCTACAATATCAGAATATTCAAAAATTTAAGAGTTTTAATTTTTGTGATAAATAATTTTATAATATGACACAAAAATTTATTATCTAAAGTTTAAATTTCAACTATTGTTATCTATAAAAAAATTAATATCAGACAAACTAACAAAAAAAAGTTATATAATCACACTTTAAGGCTTCAAATTTTAAAAATCTTTTGTGTAAATAGATTTATTAAAAAAAATAATTATTCATATATTTTTTTATTAGTTTAAATTTGTAGATAATAAGTTGTTTCAAGACAAAAATCTCCTTTTAAAATATATTTAAAAAATGTTATTATTTGTAATATTTAAACGCAAAACCTCTTACATATTAGAATATAAAAAATTATCTATTATATTGACTTTTTTATATTATTATCATTATTGTTATATACACTTTTATATATAGAAAAGTGGATTAGTATATATTTATACACTAATATAATATAATGTAAATAAGTTGTTTCTTTGAACTTATTTTATGCACATATAATTTATGGTGATAATACTAACTAACCCTAATGGACTTTAACTAGTGATGATCCTTGTCCAACGACCTTGATGAGAAGTATATATATGATGAGGATAAGTTAAAACTCTGACAAGGAAAGTTGGCCTCATTTTCAATCTTATTAGTAATTAATTACACGTTCTCATTATGTGAACATAGACATAATTAAAAAACGATAGATATAGTTTAAACAAAGACAACCGTAGGGGGAAGAGAGTGAATCATCATCCTATTATTTTATACACTTTATTATATTAATTCGACTCATATACGTATATATTAAAATCAATTACTAAAATTAATTATTAATAAAAATATATATTAAAAATAATTTAAAATATTTATATATTTATATATAAAAATATTAATAATAAATTTTTGTATACAAATAATATTTTTTATATTAATAATATAGTGCCATCATTCATCATTATATTCATACGGTGTCTTTGTAGTGACTTTGATTTCCTTTTTCTAAAGAAAAAATCTGTTATCATAGGTACAACTCACCTGTCACCAATAATGTAGATAATTTTTCAAACGAATTTGGTAGGAAACTAATTTTTAATTTGTTTACAATAATTACTTTTTATTATAAAATTATTTTTTCAATTTTTTTATAATCTAGAGTTTAGAATTATGACTTAAAATTTAACATAATTTTAAAATTTAAAATTTAAATAAAATAATAGTTCAAAAAATTTGATATTGACTAAAAATATTGACTCATAAATTAAATTTGAATTATAATTAAAATTAAATAAATTATCCAATACCTTACTTGATAACAAACTGATAAAAATATAAGCAAATTAATATAAATTAAAAAATATCAATTATGTTTTATATATATATATACCTAATTTCAAAATTAATTTTAATATATAAATAATATTTGTGAGAAGTTATAACTGTATAAGTATGAGAATGCACATTATTATCAAATATCAATAAATCAATATTCAATAATAATGTAAAGGTATTATAAGAGGGGAATGTCTCCCACTGTCTCACTCATCAAACTCCGGAACCTGCTGCATATATTCTCTGTATCGCCACCATATCTTAGAGTTTTGTGGTACCAAATCATTCCTCCATTATCATCATGAATCAACCACGCCATGTTTCTTGTTTTTGTCTATTTCTGTTTTTTTTTTCTTCTTTTTTAAAAATTAAGTTGCTGATTTGAAGCCAAGGGAAAATGATATTTTTACATCCTAATATTGTTACACAATTTTGAGTTAAATTATAATTAAAAAAAAAACAGAGATAAAACTTAAAAGAAAGAATGCATGAGATTCACATTTTTATTAATTCAGTATAATTTCGATGAAAAATAATTTATCTAATAAGTTTGATTTTTAAATTTAGTTTAATTTATTGTCACAATCTATCTGCAAGAAATAATAATAATATATTATTAATCCGTTACTCAATATGAATTATAATTTGGATTTAATCATTTATTGTTAATTTTAATTTATTTTTAATTATTATTTATTTTTTACTTGTAATTTACTCATTAATTTTATACTTATAAAAAAAACCTTCTATATTTAATTTTAGAAGGACATGATAAATTATAAGATCCGAATTATTTTACTATTTTGATATATTTTTCGTACTGATTTAAACTAATGTAAGAATGTATTTAGTAGGTATTTATCTTCTATATTTTTTTTCTTGCCGAAAAAATGTATTTTTTAGAGATATAAAAACAAATTCGCTTTTTTTTTTTAAAACGAGATATATCTCAAAATTATTACTATAAAATTACCAAAAATAACTATTTTTTTATGATATACATCTCTATTAAGTAGTCATTTTAAAATATAAATTTGATTACATGAATTGAAAAACTGAGGATCAAATCATCAAAATATGAAACGTCACTTTTAACGTATTGGCCCCTTGTAACCTTTTTCTCCGCTTTATAATTTGTTGGTTTCTTTGTTGCTATCCCATCAAATTGAAACTCTTAAACATAAGATTAGCCACACAATATAGCATCATAATAAAAAAAAATAGCCACAAAAAAGAATAATTAAAATAAAAATGATTAGCCACAATAAATGAGAATGGAAACTAAAATCCATTGAGAATGGAAACTAAAATCCATTGTCAAATTACAAACGGTGTATGCTAATAATAATAAAAATAACAACCACCACCACCATTGATTTTATATATACATATATATATATATATATATATAATACTTCATTGTCTTCCATATTTGTATTATTTGACTCATTGTATCATATGTATGCCACAATTTCTATTTATTGACTCACCATTCTTTATTATTTGATCTGCACATTCATTTCTCTCTTAAAAGAAAAAGGAAATTTTAATAAAATATATTTTTTTCCTGAAAATTTCTAAAATGTTATAAAAATAACTTGTAAATAACAGTTAATTTAATTCAGTTGTGTTTTTAATTTTACATTTTCTATTATTCTTTTTTTACAATAAGTGATTAGTCAACTTTTTTTTTTCTTGTAACATTCTGAGAATTTTGGGTGAGTAACAAAAATTTCTAAAATTCTCGTCTTCTAAATAATAAAATTCGTGAATGAAATTTAGTTCTTTAATTTTTTTTTTTGTTTGTCCACAATCTTTTTAACCAAACTCGAAAACACACTGATAAAATAAATTTGAAGAACTTTCAAAAGTAAAACAAATATTACTTTGTATATATATATAAAATTTAATTTTAATGTATTAATAATATAAAACGTTTTATATTATTGTGTAATTATATTTATTTTTTAAAATAACTATTCACACAATTAATATAAAAAAAATATTTTTATAAATATAAAATTATATAATTAAATATACATATAAAACTATTTTTATATCACAATTAAATTGATATATTGTTATATGATAGTGGGCGGCGATTAGATATACATTGAGAAAACCTTTTTCACCCACATTCATTGAGAACTTAATCATATCATATATAATCTCAGCAGATAATAAATGATATACCTAGTCCATACTCCATAGCTCTATATATTTAATTTTAAGAACAAACTATGATTCTGTTCTTCACTCTCAAAATTGTTCAGTGTGCGTGTATCCCTATCATCTTTATCTGTTCATTATTAAAGCCACAATAATTGCTGACAAAAGAATTAATAATATAATACTTTAATAAAGTTACTCAAGGCTTTTCTTTTTGTCCATACTAGCGTTTTTATTTATTTATTTATTATGACTTTGCAAGTTAAATAGTTCTCTTTTTTCTATCTAATGATGAAATTCATATATAATTGGGCGATATATATACTATCAAATAAATTTTTAAAATAATAATTTGATTTATTTATATTTTCATTATTTTCTCTGTTTATGTTCTATTTCACACTTGTGATGTATGTGTTAAGATATGTATTAATATATATACTTAAAAAAAAAACAGAAATTCATATATAATGAGGCGTTGATTTTTCTCTTGCTTCTTATGGGAGATAAGAGTAGCGTGGTGGGAATTAGTATCATGTATCCTTTAAAATAAATCATCAATAGAATTATAAATTAAATAGATTTGAACAAATAAATATAAAATGTTCAACTATTTACTCTGTCTTTTTCAACATTATTACGTTTTTTATTATTAATTTTCGTATCGTTAGAGGCAAGCTTATAACAAGTAATGTAGTATTAGAGCTACAATTAATAAAGTTAAGAATTTCATAGTTCAAGAAACAAATTGTTTCAACTAACAGAAGAGCAATATTAAAATATTAAGAAACACAAATAATAGTAATCATAATAAGGAATTTGAGGAAAGTTATGTTTTTTCTTTATAGATTGGACTACTAAGTACTAACAGTCCGGTCCTATTATAAAAAGTTTAACTAATTCACTTAATTTAATTAATGTTTCAAGAAGTGATAAGAACTTCTCAACTAAAATGACATAAATTATATGTTTTTTTTTTGTTGTGGGTATTCAAACGAGCCTGAAGCCCAATAAATGATGCTCATTATCACTTAGGTATGACTTAGGATGGTCCATTTTTGGAACCTTAAGGCCCAGCTTAGAATGGTCCATTTTTGGAAGGGTTACTTGATTTAATAAAGACTTGTATTTATGGATTTCATTTTTTGATTGGCAAATATTCAACTCAAACATTTTTTCATTTCTTCAGGAATGCACCATCAACATAAATATATTCTTTTACCAAAAAAAAGAAAAAACATAAATATATTCAGTTATTTACCCTCTTGGGCAAACAACCCAATCCTTGGAACATACTATAACCCTAGGTGGCAAAGAGCCGACATCGAGGTGCCAAACCTTCCCGTCGATGTGAGCTCTTGGAGAAGATCAGCCTGTTATCTCTAGAGTAACTTTTATCCGTTGAGCGATGACCCTTCCGCTCGGCATCAATCTTCGGGCTTTATTTGTAAAGTTTCGATTCCTTGGTAGTCGAAACCCAAAGATCTATGAATAAGTCCATGTTTGACTAACCAAGCAGACAAAGGACCCTGCATTTTAAATAGAGCTTAGATCGATAATGAATTAATATTAGACTATCAAATTAAGAGATATTATAAAAAATATTAAAAATATAACTATTAATTTTATCTTCTTCTATCAACTTAAGTGTTTAGAATAAATAAATTTATGACATGATATTACACTTAGTCATTTGAATTTTAAATTTCTAATCTCTTTATAAATGTATATAAATCTTTCTAACCTCATAAGAATTTATTAGAAGTGCATAACACAAAAAATAAAAAAGAAAATCAATTTTCTCTCAACAAAAACTTATTCATTCATCATAAGCATGTCTTCCTCATTATCATCATCAACGGGGCTCTTCAATGGTTAAGTTTATTCGGAATAATTTGGCTCCAATACATAAGTGGAATAAATACAAATTTTCTAGCATACTCTTCCCAATTCAAAGAACTTCTATCAATCTCCCAAATCCACATTGAAAAACTCTTTGGTTGGTTCTCTGGCCTTGCTTCTTGGCTTGTCCTAATGATAGGTTCAACTCTTAGTCTCATTGGTTATGGTGTTCAATATTTCTTCCTAGCTAACTATATCTCAAATCTCTCTTATTGGCATTTTTGTTTTGTTAAGTTTTTCTGATGGCAATAGTATTTGATGGATCAACACAGTTTGTTATGTTGTTACAATAAGGAATTTTTTTTTGTCTTATAGTCAAGTAACGGTTAGAATCGCAACTAATTAGCAAGGTTTGAGTGTTTAGGTTTATATACCAATGTTGTTGATATTTTTTCACTACAAAAGATCAAGGCTAGAGTATTCTTATTACCATAGACAATTGGTTTTCTTTGTGTGTTTTTTTGGTGCAACAATTGGTTTGGTTTTTCTTTGATCGACTATGGAATGTGTCTTGGTGATGTTGAACTATTAAGAAAAACCAAACCAATTGTTGCACCAAAAAAACACACAAAGAAAACCAATTGTCTATGATAACAAGAATGCTCTAGCCTTGATCTTTTGTAGTGAAAAAACATTAACAACATTGGTATATAAACCTTAACACTCAAATCTTGGTAACTAGTTGCGATTCCAACAGTTATTTGATTATGAGACAAAAAAAATTCCTTATTGTAACAACATAACAAATTATGTTGATCTAGCAAATACTATTTCCAGCAAGGAAACTTAACAAAAAAGGCATGCATATAAGAGAGATTTGAGATATAATTGGTTAAGAAGAGATATCAAACACCATAACTAATGAGACTAAGAGTTGAACCTATATTAGGATAAGTCAAGAAGGAAAGCCAGAGAACCAACCAAAGAGGTTTCCAGCATGAATTTGGGAGATTGATAGAAGTGCTTTGAATTGGGAATAGTATGCTAGAAAATTTGTATTTGTTCCACTTATGTATTGAAACCAAATTATTCCTACTAAGCTTAACCATCAAAGAGTTGTTGATGATGATAATGAGAAAGACATACTTATGATGAATGAATAAAATTTTGATGTGAGAAAATGAACTAAGAGGTTAGAAGTATTTATATACACTTACAAAGAGATTAGGAATTTAAAATTCAAACATTTTTAAATATATTCACACAAAGATTCACACAAATATTCACACAAAGATGTTCTAAACATCTTTAATATATTATCAAATATATTCACACAAAGATTCACACAAATATTCACACAAAGATGTTCTAAACATTTAAAATTAGAATTAAAATAAAATTTAATTTTTAAATTTAAGTAAAAAATAATTAAAAAAATATATTCGATATCAACCGAAAAAAAAATTGATCACTAATAATTGAATTCGAATTATAATTGAACATAAAGAAATTATTACATTATTCAATACTTAACTTGAAAACAAACTAATAAACATATACGCAAATTAAATGATAGCATAAGAATGCACATTATCAATCAATTTATCATTAATAATGTAAAGGTATTGTAAGAGGGGAACGTCTCCCACTGTCTCACTCTGCTGCTTATATTCTCTGTATATTGCCACCATATCTCAAAGTTTTGTGGGTACCAAATCATTCCTCCATTATCACGATAATTAATCAATCATGTCATGTTTCTTGTTGTTTTTATTTGTTTTGTGGTCCATTTATTTAGATGTTTTAATTAGAAATTGTATATAATATATATAATTTAAATTTGATACATCACCAGTATAAAACAGTTTTATAAATTTAACTACGTAATGGAACATTAGTAAAAATAATAATATTTTATTTTGATCATGTGAATAATCATTTAAAAATATATATAATTGAACGATTATATAAATATTTTATACTGTTAATACATCAAAATTAAATACATATCATATATAGTTAAGTTGCTTGGGAAAATGTTACTTTTACAGCCTAACGTTGTTACACAGTTTTGAGTTAAATTATAATAAAAAATATGAGTTAAATTCAAGAACCAGTTTCAATTTTTCTTTGAGAATGACTCTGATGTGACTCGAATTAAGAGAGGTTCACCTTGGTTATTCAAGAGTTTTGTTATTCATGTTCGCAGATGGAAGCAATCAATAAATATGGAGGATAATCACATCTCTTCTTTTTCTGTATGGGCACAATTTTGGGGATTGCCTGAACAATACAAAACACTTGAGGTTGGACGAAAATTGGGTGGGAGACTTGGTCAAATTGAAGATGTTGCTCTATTTGAAGTTAGAGGCAACGATACACGCATAGTGAAGGCTAAAGTGGAACTGAACGGTGATAAAAGAATGAGGGATACACTGAAACTGCTTGATCCTAATCAGAAAATGCTGGAAATTGGAGTACACTATGAACGTATAGGTGTGTTCTGTACTTATTGTGCAAAATTGGGGCATGAATCTAAGAACTGCCAATGTTTTATTGATGATTCTGCCCAAAATAATATCAAGGAAGATAAAGTTGGTGAATGGCTTAAGGCAGATCAAGTCGGTAGGCGTTTAACTGAAAAGAGAGCTTCCTTCAATCCTAACCAACCTCGGGATGGTTCTATTCCAGCTCAACCGAAGAAAAAATCTCCACCTGCTTGGCTTTTTGATAGTTTCTCAAAAATGAGTGTGCAAGATGATCAGAAAAAATAGAATAATGAAAAAATTGCTGCTAATTCGGGTTCTGGAGAAGAAAATGAGGGTGAATCAGAAAATACAGGTATGGCTACTGATACTAATTCTTCTTCTAATGCTCTATTGGAAATATCCTATACCACGAATAATGTCCAACACAATAACAATGTCATATCCAAGCTTAAAAAGGAGAACAAAAAGCCAAACCTGAAACAACTTGCCAGAAAGTCTGTGATAGGTTTCAAACGGAGGAGTGGAGGTAATGGTACTGAAGAAATTTCAAAAAAAATTTGTCTCAATGATATTATCTCTGATGCTATGACGGTGGAGGGTGCCAGCCTTCAAGTGGCTCCCAAAGAAATATGAAACTGCTCTCGTGGAATTGCCGGGATTTGGGGAGACCCCTGTCAATCCACAATCTTAAAGGGATTTGCAAATCCTACTCCCCCGAGGTTGGTTTTATCTGTGAAACAAAAAATTAATCTCGACAAGTTGAAGGAAAATTAAGATCTTGTGGTTTCAAGGAATGGTTTATTGTGGATCCGGATGGATTATCAGGGGGTTTGGCAATGGCATGGAGGGATGGTTGCACTGTTCAGATTTTGCAGCATGGTAGATTCTTCATTGCGGCATCAGTTCTGACAGCTGGATCTAATGATCCCTATGGTGTTCTAGGTGTTTATCTCAGTTCAAATGATCAACATAGAATGGCTCAGTTTGCTGAATTAACTTCAGTCACGCAACAGTTTGATGGTAAGGTTGTGTTAATGGGTGATTTTAATGCCATTTCTAGTCAATTGGAGAAAGCAGGTGGGGGTGCTAAATCTCCTTCTTCTATCGAAACCTTTAACAGTTTTATTGATGATAATTCTCTGATTGATATTGGTATGGTCGGAAGACCATTCACTTGGTCGAATAGACGGAGGGGTGATGAGTTGATACAGGAAAGACTGGACCGATTCCTGGTAGGAGTTGATTGGCAGCAACTCTATCCCAATGCAACGGTTCTTAGACTGTCAGAATCAGGCTCAGATCACTCCCCTCTTCTCTTAGACTCTAACCCGAGAACTGAGAGATCTAAACGCCGATTCAAATTCCAAGAAAGATGGTGTTCCAATGATGAAATAAGGCAGATTGTTAGAGAGGTTTGGCACGAACAGATTGATGGTTCAGCCATGTATATCGTAGCTCAAAAACTAAAGCGTTTTTGACATAAGATTGTCATATGGCAGCAAGAATACAGATCTAATTCGAAGGTGGAGATTGATTTACTACAGTCTGAATTAGAGGAACTTCGTTTAGCAGGAATTCATGGAGGCGACATCATTTCAGAAATAGAGGACAAACTTGAAAAAGCATTGCAAAATGAGGAATCTTATTGGAAAGATAAGTCTAGAGTCAAATGGCTCAAATCTAGCGATCAGAATACAACTTTCTTCCATCAGAAATTTAGAAATCGAACCCGAAGGAATAGAATTTGGCAACTAACTGGCAGTGATGGTGAAGTGGCTACTTCAAATGTTGGTATTGCTTCTATGGCTGAATCTTATTTCAAGGACATCTTTTCCTCCAGTTGTCATGAGAACCCTGAACCTCTGTTTACTGATTTTGAACCTAAGGTTACAACTCACATGAACCGTAGGCTTCAAAGACCAGTGACTATGGAGGAAGTGAAACGTGCGACATTTAGCATTCATCCTCAAAGTGATCCAGGAGATGATGGTATGACAGCAAAATTTTTTCAAAGCTTCTGGAACATACTTAGTGGTGATGTGTTTCGAGCAGTTAAGAGCTTCTTTTCAGGGGGCAGAATTTTGAAGGGTTTTAATCACACTCAGATCTGTCTTATTCCCAAGATTTCTGATGCTAAAGATATGACTCAGGTAAGACCAATAAGCCTATCTTCAGTCTTTTACAAGATTATCTCCAAAGTATTTGTACATAGACTTCAGAGTATGATGAATAGACTAATTAGCCCTACGCAGAGTGCTTTTATTAAAGGCAGATTAATCTCTGATAATATCCTAATTGCTCACGAGTGAATGCATTACTTGAAAAACAAAAAAAGGGGACTCGAAAATGAAATGGCGCTAAAATTAGATATGAGTAAGGCATATGATAGGGTGGAATGGCACTTTCTTTGGTTTATATTGGAGAAGTTTGGTTTTGACTCCCGGTTGATCATGTGGATTCGAGAATTAGTGACAACTGTTTCTTATTCTGTTATTGTGGAAGGACAACCTTATGGTTTCTTCAAACCAAATAGAGGTATTCGACAAGGAGATCCTCTATCTCCCTATCTTTTTCTTTTCTGTGCAGAAGGTCTCTCCTTCTTGCTACACAAGGTAGAACAAAACAGACTAATTCAGGGTCTTCAGATACATAGACGATGTCCCAAGGTCAACCACCTCCTTTTTGCTGATGATTCCATCTTATTCTGTAAGGCTAATCCTGAAGCATGTTCAAATATCCTGCATTTATTGAATTCTTATGAAAGCATCAGTGGCCAGAGGGTAAATCTTAATAAATCTGCTGTATTCTTTAGCCACAACACTCCATCCACTACTCGTACACTACTGGCTAACTCTATGAATATTAATCATATTGGGGCTCAGGATAAATACCTTGGTTTGCCTTCTACAGTCTCTAAATCGAAAAAGGCTTCTTTTAGTATGATCAAAGAAAAGGTTCGAAAAAGAATCCAAGGGTGGAAGCGCAATCTTCTATCGTCAGGTGGTAGACACGTATTGCTTAAGGCAGTGGGAGAAGCTATTCCTATTTATACATTGTCTTGTTTCAAGTTGCCTGATGGTTTAATCTTAGAAATTCACTCTCTACTTTCTCAGTTCTGGTGGGGACAAAAAGGTTCTGAAAGGTGGATGGCTTGGATTAGCTGGGACACTATGACTCGCCCACGAAAAGAAGGAGGCCTTGGATTTAAAGATCTCAGAATCCAAAATCTGGCGCTTTTAGGCAAACAGTTTTGGCGACTTGTAACACAGCCTACTTCCTTATTATCCAAAATCCTAAGAGGTAAATACTTTAGCAATGGTAATGCTATAACGGTAGAAATTGGAGTCTTACCTTCTTGGGGATGGAGGAGTATACTGGAAGGCCGAAAGATTGTTGAAAAAGGTCTTAATTGGGCTGTGAGTCCTGGAGAGAATATCCGAACCTTTGAGGATCCTTGGCTGCCTCCTCTGTATCCTTTAATGATTTTTGACATGCCAAATAGACAAGCTATTGCTGAGTTGGTTCCAAGAGTTAAAGATCTAATTACTGAAGATAGGAATTGGAATCAGAATCTTATTCAATAATTATTTCGCCAAGACGTTGCAAACAGGATTTTGTCAGTTAAAATTCAGCAAAGTAGGGACAAATTGCAATGGGATTTGAACAAATTCAAACAATATGATACAACTTCAAGTTACAGAATTGGCTATTTATTTTACCATCCGCCTCTGGAGCTTTGCCCTAATTATATGCAATAGAAAAAGCCGTGGATTGATCTATGGAAGTTGAACTTGTCTCACAAAATTAAGCTATTTATCTGGAAAGCTCTCCATGGCCGGCTCCCGGTGCTTGCTCAGATTCATCACCGCATCCCATCTATATCACCAATATGCCCCTGCTCTCATGAAGCCACCGAAACAGTCACTCATTGTTTGATCGATTGCTCTAGAATTAAAGATGTATGGTCTCAGAGTTTTCTTCGTGACTGTCTTCCCCCTCAGAGTCCTAACGACTTTTGGACATGGTGGATTGCATCAACAGAGATGCTTAACCTGTTGAAGAATGATGACCGTAATCCTCAATTGCTTGCCATCATTTGCTGGAACTGCTGGAAAGCTCGCAACCAGTTGATTTTTGAAGGTTCTACTTCAATACCGTCTGCCATTCTAGCAAGCTCTGTCAAGTTGCTCCGTGAAATCCAAAGAACTCCCAGTTTAGGTCGTCATCTCCATGATGCAAGCTCTTAGTTGCATTCAATTTGATTTATCATTCTTTCTTCTTTAAGATTTTTTTCGTTTTTCGACCTTGCACCATTGGATGAATACCTTCAGTGTAGTGTTTTTGGGAAATCCCCACTTTTCATTATGCTGTCCTGCTTTTGGACATCTTTGTATTTCATTTTTCAATAATTAATGAAATATAACTTACTATCTTTTAAAAAAAATGAAACAATGCGTGAGATTCACATTTTTCTCAATTCAATTCAAATTTATTTTATAATTTTGATTTAATGAAATAACATTTTATCTAATTAGTTTGATTTCTCAAAGTAGTTTGATTCTTGCATTGTAACAATCAACAAGGAAAAACAATTTAATATATTATGATATTAGTTAAAATAACTGTTTTTTTAATATACATCTCTATTAAATAGTTATTTCAAAATATAAATTTGATTACATGAAGAACATTAGTACATAGTCATGATTACTGCAAGGTATTGTTTCTTAGTGGTTTATAGTAATCTGATTCAGATTGATTCAGTATACATAGAACGAGAATAATAAATTTTTATATTTTTATAATATAAAATGTTAAAAGAGATAAAATAAAACATTTGGATATTATATATAAATGTAAATTAGTTTTACATTCAAACATAAAAGAATATTTACTTGTTAAAAATAATTAAGTTTTGATATACTTTATTTTACGTAATTACTTTGTTTTGGGGCCAGGCGTGATAATTGATAATTACACTGAAGCACATTTTTTGAAACTGGAGATCAAAGTATGAAATGTCATTTTTATTGGTCCCTTTTAACCTTTTTTTTCCCTCCACTTTACATATAATTTGAAAAACTTTTCAAGTGCACCGATATTTGTGTGTTTTAGTGATTTTAATTGTTGATATTAATTATAAATTATATAATATATATAATCAATATCAACAATTAAAAATTATCAAAATATTGGTGTATAATTTTTTATAATTTGTGATCTTTACTCCCATGTAAAGAGAAAAAAAAAATACAAATATATAAAAAAATATAAACTATAAAATATTGAAAAGTTTTTAAGTATATTAATATTTTTAATCATTAGTTTTAATTATATATTATATATATTTTTTATAATTAAGATCAAAGATTAAAAATAATTAAAATACTGTATATTAATATACTTAAAAAAATTTTAAAATTATGACAAGTTTTTTTTTTTTGGTTTCATTCTGTATTTTATATAACTTTAAAATATGTGAGTGAAAACAATAATTTGTCGATTTCTTTGTTGCTATCCCATCAAAAATAAAGCTCTTAAACATAAGATTAACCACACAAATGAGAGACAAGAATTTAGGGCCATACAAATGAAAATGGAAACTAAAATCCATTGGAAAACCAGTGTATAATAAGAAGAACAACAACGACATCAACAACCATGCAATGATATATCATCAAGACTTCGATTTGTATTATTTGACTCATTGTATGCCACAATTTTCTATTACTTATTCAATTTCCATTGATGATTATTCTTTATTATTCAATTTGCACATTCATTTTCCCATTAATAAAAATTAAAAATTATATCTCTTTCTATGAAAGAAAAAAATAAAATATATTTTATATTGATTCATTGGAGTACCCTTATCTTTGGTCTTTTATAGTTTATTTAATATTTTATTCTAAAACAATTTTTGGTTGAATCACTGGTTGGACCAATAAATAAGTATGATTTGATGATCGATCCGATTTTCAAAACTTTAGTTCTCACAATAAACTGGGCATTCATGGATATTCTTTTTCCAAAAAAAATTAAAGAATTATTAAATAATCTTATATATATAATAATTTGTTAATACGTAGTACATGGTCGCATTATTTCATAAAATCATACTATGCAGATAACAATTTAATTGGCTCAAGTTATTTCTTTCTTGAGTTACTAGTAAAAGTATTCCTTAATTATCAACACGTTTAATCTTCATCCCATGCATTATGTACAATTGTACATTGCCTTATCATTGCCTAATTTTAGGCCCAATTCAAGAATTTCCCTTTGAATTGCTTAATTTTTTCATACATCATGTACATTGTCAATCGCCTAATTTCTATTTTAACTTTAAATTTCTATTTGAACTTTAAATTTCTAATCTCTTTGTGGGTGTATATAAATCTTTCTAACTTCATAAAATTTATTAGAAGTGCATAGCACAAAAAATTAAAATAAATCTCTCATCAAAATCTTATTCTTTCGTTAAAATCCTATTAATTTTTTTCATTATCATTGTCAACGACTCTACAATGGTTAAACTTAATAGTAATAATTTGGCTCCAATCCATAAGTGGAACAAATACAAATTTTTCAGCGTATTCTTCCCAATTCAAAGAACTTCTATCACTCTCCCAAATCTAACTCAACCACCTTATTTTTGTCTCAGATGCTGGAAAACTCTTTGGTTGGTTCTCTGGCCTTACTTCTTGGCTTGTCCTAATGATAGATTCAACTCTTAGTCTCATTGATTATGGTGTTCAATATCTCTTCCTAACTACCTATATCTCAAATCTTTCTTATTGGCATGTTTTTTTTGCTAACTTTTCTTCTGATAATAATCTTTGCTGGATCAACATAATTTATTATGTTGTTACAATAAGAAATTTTTTTGTCTCCTAGTTAAGTAACTGTTGAAATCGCAACTTGTTGCCAAAATTTGAGTGCTAAGGTTTATACTAATGTTGTTGATGTTTTTCCACCACAAAAGAATAAGGCTAGAACATTTAAACATCAACAACATTAGTATAAACCTTAGCACTTAAACCTTAGCAACTAGTTGCGATTCTAACAGTTACTTTACTATGAAACAAAAAAAATTCTTATTCTAGCAACATAACCAACTGTGTTGATTCAGTAAATACTGTTGCCAGAAGAAAAAGTTAGCAAAAAAAAAAACATGCCAATAAGAGAGATTTGAGATATAGTTAGTTAGGAAGAGATATTGAACACCATAACTAATGAGACTAAGAGTTGAATCTATCATTAGAACAAACCAACAAGTAAGGCCAGGAACTAACCAAAGAGTTTTTCAGCATCCAAGGCAAAAGTAAAGTTGTTGAATTGAATTTGAGAGATTGATAGTTCTTTGCATTAGGAAGAATATGCTGAAAAATTTGTATTTCTTCCACTTATGTATTGGAGTCAAATTATTCCTACCAAGTCTAACCATTGAAAAACCGTCGATGATGATAATGGAAAAGATTAATAAGATTTTTATGAGAGAATTTTTTTTTTTGAGCTATGCATTTCTAACAAATTCTTATGAGATGAGAAAGATTTATATACACTCACAAAGAAATTAGGAATGCAATGTTTTGATACGTATACACGTACTTATGTTATGCAAGCCATCTTCCACTTTCATCTCGAATTAGACCTCCACTACCCGGGTTCCCTTGGGAGGCACCATCATTATTAACTTTAACCCATCCATTTGGGGAGGATTTTCATCTAATGAAGACTTCTTTTCTCTTGCTAGCTTTTCTAAAATTCCACTCCCTCTTGCAAGCTTTACTCAAAGTTTCAGCAAATTCAGTTAACACTTGATGGGAATTATGTGGTCTTTTGAACGGAGGATAAAAATTTTTACCTGAGGTTGAAAACTAACCTGCAAGATTGAAAGAGACTGGACATTCTTTATGTTTGGTACAACTAGACCATTTGGAGTAGCCATGGCAACTCCAATGTTGTGTGAACCTATATCAAGTAAACCCATCTTGTCAGATCCAAATTGAGGCTAATGCCTCAAATAAACTATTGAATTAACAGACACCACATATCAACCAACTATAACCAGAAAAACATTGAATCTACCAAAATTCAAACACATTCAACCTTCAAAGAAGGCTAGCAAGACATATCGAGAGTTCAGCCTGTAATGTTTAAGAGAAAGACCTTTGAATATGACCTCCATTGAATCCTCTCTGAAGCAACTATTCAAAGAGGGGTACTTGGTGAGGGCCATTGACAATGATTTGACTAATATTGGCAGAAAAGTGTGCTTGACATCTGAATAAGGATTGTTTTTCTGAAACGCTGTTTTAAGCTCCACTAGAGCATTGCAGTTTATCTCATCTACATAATGGAAATGTGGGACCTTGGCAGTTAGAGACATTGATTTTACATTGCTCTTTGGTATCCCCTAAAAGAGAATAGAAAAGAAAATAATTAACTTCCAAGCTATTGCAACATTCAAGGTCGTCACGGTTTTCTTTCCAGGTTGACATGTATCATTGTCTCGTAAGAAAGACACAGAAGAAAAGGGGTTCAGATTCATATGGATGCTTTTGCCTTAGGGAAAGTATCCTATCCTCTGATGGTGATTTATACCAGGTGTCACACTCTTTACACTTAAACGGTTCCAGATGGTTGAAACTGCAGGACAGTCACGTAAAACGTGCTCCATAGTTTCCTGGCACTCTTTACACCTATGACAGTTTAATAGTATTTAATTATTTAAGTATTGAAAAAAAAATAGGCTGGGAAGCCATCATCAACCCGGCGCTTTCAAGAGACCTATGACAGTTTAATAGTATTAATTAAAGCTTTTTTTTTTGTCACGATCCAAACCGCCAAGCCGGTCTAGATCTAAAGAGAAACGGAGCTTCAATTCCAACCCGGCCCGAATTTTTTATTTCAAATTACACGGATTTGTCTATGAAGCATGTGATTCACGCCGCCGTCGTCCACTTCGTTGCCTTCGCCTTCCACGTCGACGTCGCCTGCGTCACTATCGTCGGCCGCAACCTCGCCCGCGCCTGTGTCGTGGTACTTGCCTTCCATGCCGTCGTCACCTGCGCCTCTGTTTCCGCCCCCAGCGCCGTCGTAGCCTGCATCACCGTTGTTGCTTGATGCCCGAACTTGCCGACATTGAAGAGGTCTTCGCCGGTTGGTATCTGTCGCCATCAGTTCTTCTAAAATGCTTGCTGCGATGCCCACAGCATCTTCTTCCATTGTCGCCCCTGTTGAAGGCATCTTGCCGTCGAGTTTCAATGAAGCTTCTCGCTTATCGCCCGGCCTGAACGAAGTGATTTGCTCTCTCTCTTCCTGCGCCGCCGGACCTTGCATTGCGTGAGGTCTTCTTCCGTTTTCAAAATTCATCTGTCCTGCCAACCCCGGACCAGTCCGCTGCCATCCTCTTCTGTCTCCGACGGCCAGAGTTTTTGTCTTTTGCTGTATTCGTTGGCCCTCGGTTCAAGGGCGGTGCTTGTATCTTCCTGTTCTTTTTTTTATTTGAGTTCCAATCCTAGATATACAATACATTCGTACACTTCTCATATATTTTATCATATTTTTTTAATTGTATTTTTTAGGATTTGAATCCTAGATCTTTAAGATGGGAAGAGGGAGATATACCATTAGAGCCCAGGCTCATTGGCGCATCTTCCTGTTCAAAACAGAAATCACGAGGTGCTGGTTTTTTATTTTGCGAGCCTTATGTGGCCCAGTTGGAATGTCCATTTCTCAAAGAAATTATTTAAGAAGACCTTTTAGGTCGGAAAAAAAAAAGGACCTTTTAGATGACCAAGAACTAAAAAAGAAAGCTTTTTATTATCAAGTCCAAAAAAAAAAGTCTTTTATTATGGATTTAGCAAATTTTCAAGTGAAAACATTTTTCAATTTTCACTTAAGGAACCATTTAGATAAAGATGTTAAAAATGTTTTTTTATAAAAATATTTTTTAATAATTAAAATTTAACACATATAATTGATTAAATCATGTTATTTTATTAAAATTAGGCTAGACAAATTGATTTAATCGAAAAATGGTGAATCAAATCTTGAACTGATTTAAATTAATTTTTTTATAGAAAATGACTATAATACCCTATTATAAAAAATGACTAAAATACTTCTATTATATATATTAATTTTGAAAATCCTAAATTTTAGTCCTTTATATTTCTATCTTAGAGTTAGGATTTAAAATTTTTAATATATATATATATATATATATATATATATATATATATATATATATATAATAAGAGTATTTTAATCATTCTCTATAATAAGGATATTATAGTCATTTTTTATAAAAAAAATAATATTAACTTAGACTAATTCAAAATTTGATTCACCATCCTTTCAATTAAATTAATTTGTCTAACCTAATTTTGACAAAAATAACATGATTTAATCGATTATATATGTTAGATTTTAATTACTGAAAAACATATTTAAAAAAGACGTTTTAGGTGTCTTTATCTAAGTGACTCCCTTTTAGGAATGATACATTTCTCCTTTCCGTTACAGTCATATACTAGAAATATATGTTTACTATTTTATATTTTTTATTTTTTTATTAAAAAAAATTGATTATTCTATTATGATAAAAGTGATTATTTGAGTGGTTAATTATTTAGTTAGAAAAGATATGAATTAACAAGTATAAATATATAAATACATAATAATTAATTTAGTAATTATTTTTTATGTATATCTAGTATTTTTTTATTTTTTATTTATACCATGTATACCTATATTTAATCACTACTCAATTTAGAATATATTTTTTTACAACGACTAATTTAATAGTTAGTTTTTAGTTTACTCAATTTAGAATATATTTTTTTACAACGACTAATTTAATAGTTAGTTTTTAGTTTAATTATTTTGTTAGTATCATAATTTTACTAAATTTTTAATTTTATTTTTATAGATTTTTTTAATTAAATTCTTATATTACTTTTAATTTTGTAATTAAATTATTTTTAGTATAAAAAATATTAGAATTAATTAAATATTTTTTTATAAATTAAAAGTATTTACAATAAAAAATTTAACATATTCTTTAATCAAATATTTTTTAAAAAATATATATTAATTTTAATATTTTTTATATAAAAATAATTTAATAAAATTAAAAATAATATAAAAATATATACAAAATTAATTAAAAATTTAGTAAAATTATGCACAGAACTAGAGAATAATTAAACCTTAGTTTTCTAATGTAGCATTGATTATACATTTAACTAAATTGCGGGGTACGTAACAAGCAAAATCAAAGTAAGGTTCCTCTTTGATCGATTTCTCAACAATTCAATTCCCCATACAACGCCATTGAGCACGAGCTTCGCGCTTTCTTCTATTGCAATTGAAATCCCTAAACCTCCGAAATCAAATCCCCCTTCTCTGCAAATTTATCCTTAATGGCTCTTCACACCCAGGTTCTCGCCTTCTTCTTCATACATCACAAAAAGTTTCAATTTTTATTTTCATTTTCTTTTGGGTTATGACTGTGTATGTTGGTTTTGCAGGTTGTTGGGTTGGCACAGCTTCTTTGCCCTCTTAATTCCAACATTGTTCTCAAAACAGCATGGTATCCTATTTATGCTTTTATCCATCAAATTTTTCATTCTTTCACTGATGATTGGTTTCCTTGATTGTTATGAAGCTGTTCTATAGGGATTGTGATACCCGTTTACTCTACCTTTAAGGCTATTGAGAGTAAAGACCAAAATGATCAGCACAAGTGGTTATTGTATTGGGCAGGTTCCTAATTTTCCTTCCTTCTTAATGTGTACAAAATTGCTTAATTGCTGTTATTGTTGTGTTAAGTGTTTCATTCATTGATCCCTGTCATATACTTGTCCTGTAATTGTTAGTGCTTATAATACTTACTTGTGTTTGTATCATTCAAGTTTTGATTGACAATTTTGGAAGAATTCCCAAGTGAGTGGGAATTACTTTTGATAATCATCTGTGCAATTCATTTTATTTATTTATATTTTTTTAAGAGTTCATTGATTCGATGGTTTTATCTGGAATATGGGTATGTTTATTAATGCTGATCTCTCTTATGGTTTTCCAGCTTATGGATCTTTTAGTGTAGCAGAAATGTTTGCAGAAAAGTTACTTTCCTGGTATGGTCAAGTCGTCGGTATCTCCATAAGTTTATTTCATTTGCTTCTATTAACTGTAATGGTTCATCTTTTTTTCTTCCTGCAAACTTGCCTATTTATTTATTCATGTCTTCATTGTTAAAGTAGCTAGTCCTATGTTTTCTTGTTATTTGCTTCCAATTTTTTCTTCTTGTGATCTTCCACAATTTATGCTTTCCTGATGCCTGAACCAATTACATTCAGATTTTCTATCTTGATTTGATTGTTTTGCTTTTGTGTTTTAACATTTTACTTGGAGTATTGTGGGATCTAAGCGTTTGTTTATCATATCAATTCAGGTTTCCACTCTATTACCACATGAAGTTTGCATTTCTTGTTTGGCTACAGCTTCCCACTATTAATGTAAGCTTAATCAAACTGCTGTACATTACTGCTTTTGTGTTTTTTCAGTTGCTTCGTTAGTCAGTTAGTTAATAATATCTTTTTTAGCTCTTGAGCAGGATATATTGTATTATGCTATTTTACTTCTCTTTTAGTTGTGCTTGTCTCCGTGATAACATTTCCGGTATATTGGGTAGTAGTAAATAAACAAAACCACATGGTGCTTCTTGAACAGGGTGCAAAACAACTCTACACGGATCATTTGCGTCCATTCCTGTTAAGGCATCAAGCTAGACTTGATCATGTTGTCGACGTTGTGTATGGTGAAATGGTAAAATTCTATTTGTTGATTTTGTTATGATTCATTGTTGGAAATGCATTGTTTATTTTATTTTCTTTTGAAAACAAAAATATGTTTTCTCCTTCCTTTCCGCAGGGTAAATTTGTCATTGCACACCAGGTGGAATTCCAACTTGCAAGATCTCTACTAATGAACATTTTAGTGACAGGTATGCATGTGAACTCTGTAGCTCTATTTTCACTATTTAATCTCCTATTTCAATGCAATATAGCCAATCTGTTGTTTCTAAAGAAAATGTATAAACGAAATGGCTAAATGAAAGTTCGCATTTAGGAGCTATTTTAATTGATTTAGCTTTTCTATTTGCTGTTCTGTGTTTGTTCAAATTCAGTAGATTTGTTGTGAACTTGTGATTGGAATATGGCAGTGTAGATTTAAGTACATGGTTTAACTAAGAGTTTCGAAATTCATTGCATAGTAGGATTTATTTACTCCTCCTCAATATGTGGTCTTGTGGTTTTGGTCATCAGAAGGGATTAAATTTTCTTTTCATATAAAAGATTTGTTTAATTTGTCGTTAGTTTTTCGCCTAAAAGATCTCTTTGCTCATGTTATCTGCATTCTGTGTCAGCAAATCAAATGGTAAGGAGTATCATTCTACCGGCTAGAAGGGAACCAAATCGTATCGAAGGACCGAAGAGGCCACCGGTTCAGGATTCTGAATCAGACGAGGAGTGATCTGTTTGTTTCTCGTCGTTAGAAAAGCATCGATTGGATAGTTTTATAATACACGAATTTTGTGATATGCATGTGGTTTTGTCTTAGTTCTGAGCTTCAAATTTTCTGTTCTCTTTCATTTTTCCCTTGTTTCAATCATTGTACATAGGAAATTTGCATATTGTATCCAATAAGAAGAACGTTCTTGGCAACTAGTTGAACTTGGGAGTGAGATATATAAAACAAAAGTAATATAGTACCTCACCTAATGTCCTGCAGCACACTTGGGGGTTTTGTCTACACCATCTCTCTACCGGCCGTCAGTGCACCCAACCTGGCCAACCAATCTACCGCTTGATTTGCTTGCCGGTCAATGAGCTCGAAGCAGATAGACCAACTTTGACGAAATAGTAAGGTGGGGTAAATCTGTAAATATTTTAGGCAGCTCCATTGGATGGAACTTTTATACAGAGCTCCATCAAATTTGCTATACATTAATTTGCTACTCGGATTTTGAATATCCATCATATAATTTCCCATTATTTGATCTTGATAGTTCAGGTTCTTCTGTTTATTTGGGTCATGTTAGGAGGAGTTTGCAACATTCCTAATATATAAAAGTTAGAATGATATCAATCACAGGAAGAAGAAAAAGGTCAAAATGAGAATGGATATTTGAGAAATAGTGAAAAAGGTATAATCCAAAAACCAATGGATGTGAAGAATTATGCATAGTTGTTATATATTCTAATAATCTTAATTATCAGAGAAAATAATAAATAAGTTTTTGACCTTTTGATCTGGAGACATTTAAGTAAATTGATTTTTTCAAAACTTAGACATATTAATTCTTTATGTTTACTTGGACCTGTTAGATTTAACGAAGAAATCAAACGTAACTTCTTTTGTATTGATCTAGTTGATACAAATGCACACGTGAGTGAGTTTTTAAAATAGAATAAATTAGATCTAAGAATCGATGCTCAAAAGTTTGAAGATATCAAAAACTTAAATATATTTTTAAATTTTCTAGATGCTCAAAAATTTGAAGATATCAAAAACTTAAATATATTTTTAAATTTTCTAGAATTCAAATGGTCGTAAACTAAAAAGTTAGGAATCTACTTGTTCTTTTCTCTAATTTTTAACCACTTCCTAATCGTCCTCCGTAGACGAATGAAGCTTGGAAAATTTTTCATTGCACTAATTTAAAGTATTATACTATAATAGCACCCTGCTTTTCAAATTTCAATTAACTCGCATGTGCTCAAACGACCACTATTATGTCTTGACAGCTCATCGGTTATATAATATTGTTATTAATGTTAATAAGGTTTGAGCATCTCATCCATTTCGAATTTTCTATAAGGAACAAGGAAACAGATATATGCCGATATGCACACTATGCATTTCTTGTTCCTGTATATTCTAAAATAATTCCATACTCCTTATTGTTATTAAAGAGTGTATAGAAACGTTTATAGCCAGGTAAACTGTATCCGAGTTGGTGGATATATTTAAATGAGGGAAAATTTTTTATTTTACTTTTTCATTAAGAGCATTCTCCTTAGCAAAAGAAAATTTAGAGGATCAACAATTTTTTTTAAAATTTGGTCAGTATTTAACAAAAAAAAATTATATTAGTAAATATAATTTTATACTATTAAAAATATTAATAATAATTAATTAATGACTACAAATCACAAAATTTCTTAAACTCTTAATACTCCTCTTGTAGCAAAGTCTAGGAAAATATTATTTACTTTATTTTTAATTTAATTTGCCACATTGATACGGTAAGAATTCTAAGAACAACTCCAGCTACTGACAAAAGCAGAGATCAACCATTGAAAAAAAAAAAGTCCCAGCATGTTTTTTAAGAGAAGAGAGTTTATGTGAATAGAAACTTTCATCGTCTAATAATAACTTACCACGTGACAAGTTATTATAAAAATAAATAATTATATAAATTTATAATTAATAAATAATTATATTAAATAATTAAATCATAATGAATTAAATAATTATATTAAATAATTAAATAATATTTAATTTATTAATAATTTATTTTAATTATTTTAGTTAGGAGAGAAAGATTTTATATTATACTATTAATTTTTCCGAAAAAATATCCAACTTTAAAATATACAGCAATATCAACAGTTAAAAAAAGACTTAATTAAACACATATGACAATTTCAAAATATTTATCGTTAACTATAGAATTCTATTTATACTTTTTTTTATATTGCGTATTTTACAAATTAGTTTAATCTCAAATTACATATTGTGCACTATAGTTATATATGAAGTTATTAATTTTTTTAATATTAATATTTTTAATAATAAATTATTTTTTTAATTTATAAATTTTAATAATATTATTACAAAAAATAACTATATTAATTTTAATTATTTTAATTAATTAATTAAGTGAAGTCGTAATAGAAATTACAAATTTTTTTTAATAAAAAAAAATATTTTAAATTTTTATTTATTATTTATAACATAAAAACTGATATTAAATTATTTTTTATGATAAATAAGCCATAAAGAAAGACTAAAATGAGTTTCATAGAGACGGTGTAAATTTATCATCTAGTGCTAGTATTATATAAAGTCTTCTATCATTAACTCATTCCTAGATCCTAGTGGTTTGACTTTTATTTCTTACGCACTTATCTGTATTCATCTGAGTAAATGTTTAAATTTATTTTTCAAATTGTGTGTGTGAGTCAAGTTCTCTAAATTTTCATTCAATAAAAAATTGGAACACCGATATTCAATTTTCATTAAGAATACATTTAGATGAAAAAAACTATTGTCACTTTTTAAGTAGAAAAAATGTATATTAAATTCATTCTTAAAATATCTTCTTTATACCCCTAAACTGAAATAAAAAATTTCAGTAACTCGAGAATTCTTTTAATACATATTTAGACATTATAATACTATTTCTTAAGAAAAAAAAGTGAATAAATAAATTATTGAATTATGAGAATTACAGCACATAAAGTTCTTTATTCAAACTTCGTATTTAATATTGAAGAATTATCATTAAATATGAAGTTCTTGATTTTGACCTAATTATTGCAATCTACCCAAAATAATAATAATAATAATAAATAAATAAATAAATAAATAAATAATCTCTTTTACTACATAGAAGATCTAGAACTAGCTGAGGCCTGAGCTGATTTGAGTGTAACAACAATCTTGTATTGTATCTCAAATCAACATCACTTTTTCTTTACTGAATCAAAAGCTGAAACCAAATGGTATTACTCACAATCACAATAACCTTCATTCCTAAATTCTTGACCCTTTAACGCTCTCCAAACCCCAAAAACAGGGGAAATAAAAAACCAGAAACCCACCGTCTCAAAAAGGTGGTTCTTTTTTGTTTGAGGTGGGTACCCAAAGAAGAAAACACACACCATGATTGGACGCAGAGAAGGAGCATTGATGAGGAACAACGGTTCCCATTCTCTTTGGAAATCGAAAGTTGTAACCGCCGTAGCAATTGGGGTCCTCATTGGTTGCGTCTTCGCGTTCTTGTTCCCAAATGGTTTCTTCTACTCTGTTCCCACTTCAACCCCAAATCGCCACCTTTCTCTTGCCGGATCCAAAACCCAGGTTCCAAATTCAGAAAAGATTACAACTTTGCCTTTTGTTTTGAATTGTCTTATGCTCTGAATCTTAGTCTCTTGCAATGGGTTTTTCGTTGACTTTTTAGTTCCTCTGTTCTGACTTAACTGTTACCTCTATTGTCATTGTGGGAATATGCTTGACCTTGTAGCACTGCAGATCATTTGTTGAGTCATTTGATTACGTAATATGGATCATGCAAGTACTTAGCATATATGTAGTAGTCTTGGTTAGTCACCTATTTTAAATAGGGATGTTAGTAGTGTTTGTTTTCAATATGTGGGTAAAAAATATGTACTTTGTTCCTGGATTGGTTTGATATTGTAGAAAATTTGGCCAGATTTGGTTTATTTCTCTGCATTGAGATAATGCAGTTTCCTGGGTTTCATCTCAAACTGGAATTCAGTTTTTTCAGCTAGTTAGAGTGGATGAATCTAGCTGATATTTTCAAGTTTATCAAATGTGCTTAAAAAGGGGGTTATTTAATGGTTTCCTATGAAAGTAAGGGTACTTCATCTTTTGCCCTGACTTGCATGTACAGTGTGTTTTGTTTGGTAGGGGTCTCAGGACAGAAAACACAAACATTGAGCCAGTAGAGACAGAGACAAGACAAAATGTTCTCTGTTCCTTTCTCCAGTTTTTTGTTGGATGGAAAATTAGGCAAATTTTGTCCTAGAATAAAGGCATTCCTTCTCTACTTTGTATTTGTCTTCTTATCTGAAGAAGTTTGTGTCTCCTAGTGTTTCTGTATTTGTCTTGAGGTAGTTACCAGATGGAGCCTTGGTTTATGTTTTGGACATGATTTCTAGATTTATAGACCATGTGCGTAGCAAGATTCATTCATTGTGTTCTATTTTTCTTTGGCAGGAAAATCCAGCTGAATGTGAATCCTCTGATCGGCTCAACATGTTGAAATCAGAGTTGGTGGCAGTATCAGATAAAAATGCTGAGCTGAAAAAACAGGTGAGGGAATTGACAGAGAGGCTGCGGTTTGCGGAGCAAGGGAAAGATCAGGCTCAAAAGCAGTTTCTTGCATTGGGTAAACAGCAAAAAGCTGGACCTTTTGGTACCGTCAAGGGATTAAGAACTAACCCTACTGTTGTTCCTGATGAATCCGTGAACCCAAGGTTGGCAAAGCTATTACAGAAAATCGCAGTTAAACAAGAGCTTATAGTTGCGCTTGCAAACAGAAATGTGAAGGAAATGCTGGAGGTCTGGTTCACCAACATCAAGAGAGTAAACATAACCAATTATCTGGTTGTTGCTTTAGATGAAGAGATTGAACAGTTCTGCCAATCAAATCAAGTCCCAGTGTATAAGAGAGATCCGGATGCAGCTGTTGATAACATTGGAAAGACAGGAGGGAACCATAAAGTCTCAGGGCTTAAATTCCGTATTCTAAGAGAATTTTTGCAGTTGGGGTATGGTGTTCTTCTATCAGATGTGGACATTGTATATTTGCAAAATCCCTTCGATCATCTATATCGGGATTCAGATGTGGAGTCCATGAGTGATGGCCATGATAACAGGACGGCTTACGGTTATAACGATGTCTTTGATGAACCTGCAATGGGTTGGGCTCGATATGCACATACCATGAGGATATGGGTGTATAACTCTGGTTTCTTCTATATCAGACCAACAATTCCCTCCATTGAACTTTTGGATCGTGTGGCAACTCGACTTTCCCAGGAGGATGCATGGGACCAGGCAGTTTTCAACGAGGAGCTCTTTTTCCCCTCGCATCCAGGCTATGAAGGGCTACATGCTGCAAGAAGAACTATGGATATGTATCTGTTCATGAACAGCAAGGTTCTTTTCAAGACAGTGAGGAATGATGCTAAGCTAAGCAAGTTGAAACCGGTAATTGTTCATGTGAATTACCACCCTGATAAGCTTCCGCGAATGAAAGCAGTTGTCGAATTCTATGTCAACGGGAAGCAGGATGCTCTCAAAGCTTTCCCTGAAGGCTCAAATTGGTAACCTTGCCTTTGTTCAGAACAGGTTTTTCAGTAGATTTTATTAGTATATAAAAGCATAACTTTAGGCCAAAAAGGATGTGACTTATAAGCACATTGAGTTATGTTGTTTGCCCCATTTCTTATATGGTTCCGTTCTCTTCTTCTTCTCTTTGTTGTTCTTTCTTTAGAGGGGGCTTATATGAGATTTTCTTGTGTAACATTTGTTGTTTGCTAATGGAAAAGCTTTGTTGTTTTTATCTTAACCTCGTAATAAACATTGGAAAGTACACATTGGAATAAACATAACGTCATACTTATATGTTCAGATTCATCAAGCAACATACATTAATTCAATCAAGATGCTCCATGCACCTTACTTTAGAGGATTAACCAAAGTCCCAAAAGATTCAAACATTTTGTTAATGAAACTGGAATGAGCCAAATCCAAATATTGTTGGAAAGTGTGCTATTGTTTCTTCCCCATACTTGTCTACCATTTCTTCCAGCAGAGACTCATTTTCATTTGTGATATCCACACACTTTTGAGAAAGCCAAACAAGTTCTTTCCTTGATTCTTTATTTTCATCTCTCAGACTTCCCACTTTGTTCTCTACCTCCTCATATTCTTTCTGCCAAGGGAATTGAAACACATACAAATTAAGTAAATGGAAATTAAAACGTTGTATACTTGTATGTAAAATCAGACTAATAAGTAACCAACTCTTAATTTTAAGAAAATGACCAAGATTTTTTTCTACCTTTTTCTTCATCGTTATTTTCTTGTATGATATCCCATTTGCCGCCCTTTTTCTTGCTTTTATTTCTTCTTCTTCTTCTTCTTCTTTTCAAAGTAAATAACACCATAACAAGAAATATTAGTACATGATTAGTTAAGAGTTAAATTACAGTCATTAAAGGCTTCTTTTAACAAAATTATAGATAGAAATTGATTCTTATTCACACACAACGTCTATGATAAATGGTAGCGAGTGAGCTCAGTACACATGAGAAAGGGCGAACGCAAACAAATATACATTAGTACCGGAATTTCAGGTCGGACAATGCCAGTAGATGCATTGATTCCTGTCTCCAAATTCTGATTCAGTTTAGTTGGATTTAGTGTTGCTGAAGAACTTCCATTCTGATTAGCAGCATCACTATTTTTCATTCTAGTAATAACCTTCTGTGCTTCTTCCCCTGCATAAATCTCATCATATCATAAAACATCAAATTTCATCTTTATTCCATATAACTATAAGGATAACAAATTACAAACTTCATCTCACATACCATTTCCTAATACCACACCACATTGCTTCTTAGTTGAAGGAAAATCTTGCAACACAAAATATAAATTTTTCTAAGCATGCATCCTGAACCATTCATCTGAATATATTAGCATGCTTTAGCTTAATCTCTCAATATAACAATGTATTAATCTTTACCTTTCTTTTCATCATGGGTTTCTACTGCGTTCCCTTTTCTTGCTTTTCTTTCTTCTTCATCTTCCTGTCGAAGTAAATTTTATATGCACCTTAGCATCAACTATTAGATTAATTGAGTGTTAAATATACCAACACTTAGATATAATGATAAGTTGATTGATAATTGAATAAACCAGACTATGCAGATTGTGATATTATATATAGGATTCAACAATTAAACATGGAACATAAATGAATTCAGTCTTAGTAATTATCTATCTATATATCTATGGATCTTATCATGCATGCATGCGATTTTAAACTAATGATATTCATGTCAACATTAGATTTGTTCTCCTTTGTTATTCATCATTACAAATCGAATTGGTTAAGTCCAGAGATTTCGCTGTTTGGTAACAAGCGAAAAGTTGTGTACTCTATCATTTTGTATTTGTATACTAAGTTGACACACACTAAATTGAATGAATATAAACCAACTTTTATGCATAGTACTGGATTTTCGAGTTGAGAATTGGTGCCAGATTCATTGATGATGTGTGTTTCCAAATTCTGGTTCATAAGTTGAGTTGGATCTGTTGAAGAACTTCCATTCTGATAATTTTCCATATCAGTAACAAGCCTCTTAGATAATATTTTTGTATATACATTGATATTGTTAGCATCATGGCCTTCATTTGGTGATTTCTTGTATCCACTTGCCACACTGACTAGATGGTCCTACTAGAGAAGAACAGATAATGTACCTCCTCCATGGTACTACTCCTTCCAAATTGGTTTCTGGGATTATTGAAGATCTTTTCCCATTTATTGATTCAATAGTGATTGAAGTTTTAGAATGCAGGTTTTCCTTACGTAGTAGTTTCATTGAATTCAGGTTGTTTCCATTAAACAAGACTGGTGGTGATGAAGATCCCTAGTTAGCTCACATGTGTGCAAATTATAAGCATTGTATGATGTTAACAATATAAAGAATAAATATCATTTTCGATCTCTGACCGTTTATTCGAAGGACAAAGCACTACTCCACAATTTGAAAATTCCTAATTAGTGCCTAACCATCCAAGTAACTGGCTTAAGCTACAACCAACTTGGGTTGGTGGAGTGGTCAACTCACTCGTCCGCTTAAACAAGTGTCGAGGGGTTTGAATCCCACCTTGTACATGCAGCAACCCATTGGCCAGCGGCAGACCCTTAAATGAAGCTCAGATTCACGATGGATTAGTCTTTAACCTGTCGGGTAAAAAACTGACTTAAGCTTCTCATGTTACTAGTCTAAGCAGTCTTTGACACATCAGCAGTCGTTTATAGAGGATGGTTAGACCAATTACTAAAGAATACTGAAAATATTAAAAGTGATTTTGAATAATGTAATCCAAATAATATTTAGTTTACTCTAATCCATTTTGAATAAAAATTACCAAACATAAACCACGTTAATACTAACTCACTCTTGATCAAAATCACTTTTACAAAATCAATTTTATACAAAGCTCTGTTTGCAAACGGTAATCCAAACACACACTTAGAGGTTGGACACTATTAGTGATTTTCGAACGTGGAAGACCGCTTTGTCTTTCGGACAAATGGTTAGGAATTTACTCTAATATAAAATACATAAACTTATTCATGATGGAAGTTTAGTTTTCATATATAAGAACCAAAACATAAATCAGTAAGTTTTGATGTATGTTTGAATATCAAGTCTTTAACATTTGAAGTAAAAATAACATTATTCTAAAAACATCATTAAATCTATATCAATTACTTGAATTCAACAGAAACTAGGTGAAATGTATATAGAGCAAGAAAGTAGAAAGCATCAAGTTAATTATTACAGTAAATAAATGACTTCATTAGTAGTTGGATATAGGGTTACCGTATATGGGGTAGTAGGGAAAATGATGGGATTCCAACTATAATTCAAAAATTCATACTGAAACTGATTTATCCATGTCTGAAAAATAATTATCACATTTGTTAGTAGTCATGTCCCTTCATCATAGATATATAATTTAAATTAGCAAAAATAACACATCCATATATAATATAAGATGCAGACATGCATGTAAATAATAATTTTATTTATATATAATTAAATACCTGTAATGGGGTTTTTTCCACCAGCACTGATGATGGAATGAACCAAATGGATTAGAGCTTGTGATGTTTTGACCTGGATTATTAGTACTTCCGGAATTTGATAAGCCTGGTTAAAATAAAATTATATATCAGATCTAAATAATTAAGAAGATTATTATATATCACATATTATTCCGAAATTTAGTTGAGATTATTGTAATTTATTAAATGAAAAGTTCACTACTGACATGGTCCTTGTGAGGTTTATTAGAAAATATATTGGAATTCTTTGATGACTCTGCCATTGGATCTCAATCAAGAAGTAGTCTATGTCCTCAATATCTGTATGTCATGACCACATGAACATTTGCAATTAGTAATCTATCAGTATTAACATCTAATAATGATCATATCAATAACAAAATACTCTATGTATATTAGAAATCAATGACTAAATTCATTATTTATATATATTTAATATATTAATTACAAATTTTTTTATTAAATAATAAACCATTAGAATAATCAAATATGTTATAAATAAATAATTAAATCTGCAATACAGAAATAATTAAATTTGTTTATAATAGTATAATTTTTTTAATAAGATGTCAAATATATATTTTTGTATGTGATAGTTAATTTTTTATGTATACATATCATAATTGTATTAATAATATGCTTATGTACACAAAATTAAAACGCAGTTAACTTAAATTCATCACCGTACCATATAAAAATTAAACTACTTTTATCTGAATAATAATTGGCTTCATACAAAATTCAAAAGATTCATGATATGCAAAACGCAGAGAATGAGTAAGTGAGTAATTAAGGCTTGATTTTGTAAATTTTTTTTTTAAAAGTAGTTTATAAAAATTAGTTTTTTAAAAGTTAATTTTTTAAAAGTTGCAGTACTTATATTTAATAAAATAATTAAAAATAATTTTTAATAAGTATAAATAATAACAAGTGTGTTTGATTAAAATAGTTTTTAAAATTCAAAACTATTATAATAGATATTAATGTAATAATTAAATTTGAATATTAATTAATATATGAGATTATATTAGACTTTTTATTTTTTGATAAATACAAGTTAATTTTAAAAAAAATTCTTAGATACTTTTAAAAGCACTCTCAACTTTTAAAAGTTACAAGTATAAACATATAAGCTTTTAATTTACCAAATATAAAATAAGATGCATTTCTTTAAAAAAAATTTTACCAAATCAAACCTAAATTAATATAACATAATTGAAAGCATGTTACAAAAACATAATAAATTAAACCACTGGAAACTCATCTCTGGTGTTCGTAAAATAAGCTTATTAATTAGAGAAGTGGTGAATAAACGTGAAATAATAATGATAGTCTGAATCGAAAAAATTCTTATAGATTGAGAATATCGGAGAAAAGAAGAGAAGAGAAATCTGTGTTGTTCAGGAAACAAAAAGTGTATACGAAAATTAGGATTAACACTTCTGCTTATTATATACACATTATTAATATCGGGAAATGCTATTTGTACACCAAAATCAGTTACTAATGTATTTGTATATAAATATGTGTGGTTTAATTTATTTTTAATGTGTATTTGTATTTCAACATATATTTTATAGTGGTAGGCCATAATTTTCACTTAAAAAAAAATTAGTATATATTTTTTGGAGGAAATAAATATAAAACAAGCATTATTAAATATTAATGATAATAATAATAAGTACTTTCATTGTATGTATTATTTTTTCTTTTCTTTTTTTTTAGCAAAGATAAGAGACTCAAACCTGCAACTTCTAAATTGAATATGGAAAGACTATGTCATTTGAACTATTACTCATTGGCGGTGTTATTTTTTCTTATTATTAATAACTTTCCTCTTTATATAAAGATATTTAGATATCTTATATATAATTATGTATTTTAATTTAATGCATGATCAAATTTGGGTATTGCACCTAACAAAATGACGGTTGACCATCTGTAATCAAGGAACAAAAAGATATGTTTTCAATATTTCTTTAAAGGAACAAAAGTCAAGAGATGTTATTTTAAAACTTTATTGAATAAGTATTTTCATGTTTATTTAGATATCATATGACTATTTATTGTATTTGATGATAAATAAACCATTAATAGAGCAAAAAGTGAGAGAAGTTCAAAATTTTCATTCAATCAAATTTTGACTAATATAAACTACTAAAAATGACTATCAAATAGAATATAATAATTTTACTAAGATAAATTAAAGGTTGATATATTATTATTTATTTTGTTCTCCAATTAAATTATTTCTTTCGTTAAAGAATGATTTTAATAACAAAAAAAATCGAGGACGAATTTGATTTTCTCCGAATACCTTAGAAAAGAAAAAAGTACTTAACCTTTATTATTAATAGTATTATTTGAAAAATCAAATTAAACTTGTGGCGTATGCATAGATATTAAATCTATATTATGTTTTATTTTCATTTAATTTATTTTCAAATTTAAAATGTGATCAAGAAACGGTTATTTGGATTTGTGACCCTTAGAAAACACAACTTAATATTACTACACTAATTAAACAAAGGCTTATTCAACTAAAATATAATTACCTACATTTACAAGAAATTCTCAAAAACTAAGCCATTTCTAAATTTATAACTATAGCTTCTAATTTCTAAACTTCATAACAGCAGAACTGATCACAAATTTTGCTGATAATTCCATTCCATGCATCTTGTAAATTTCTTCCTGTCCATGTGAAAAAAAAAATTCTGTTATATATATCTATCTAAAGAAATAAAAAGGTATTGACATAATTCTTTCTTGGTCATTATGATTCACTTTCCTAATCTCTTAATTTAAAAAGTTGAGTGATGAATTATCAAATCATATTCACGTAGTTTACTGCTACTGCTACTGTTACCAAATGAATTTTGAATTTAACAAAAGTAATCTCTAAATTATAAATCTAAACAAGCAAACTCATAATCCTCAAAAAATAAAAGATGTTAACACAACTTCTAATTAACCTACTTGAATGGAGTTATTTTCCTCGTCGAGTTCCTTATTTTCCTTGTCAAGTCTAGTAAGTTCTTCATGGAGTAATTGGACTTCAGTTCTAAGCTTTGCCACGGATCCTTCGAGCTCTTGGAATGCTTCCTAATAAAATTAACAGTTTTGTTTATAAATTGAAATTCAAATTTTGAGATAGATATCAATCAAGATAATGCACATTTTTATATTGTATTATGTACCTGTTCTCTCTTTCTCTTCCTCTGGACACATCTTCTGTTGGCCTCTCTTCTTCTTTCTTTTCTTAACTCTTCCTGTAAAAAAAAATAATGCAATTAATCCCATAATATATATATGTACACTTCACTAATTGATGGTCTCACTATGTTTGTGAGCCTTATGCTACCTTAAGGCAATGCATTATCATTGAACTGAATTATATTAACAAACAGCATACATAAAGATTCACAAAACTGAGCAAACCGAATAATAGAAGAAAAAAGCAGCAAGAGACCTACAGAAAGAGAGGTCCAACTATGGAGGGTGTCAATCAGAATCATTAAAAACAGGACAAAACTAGTCTTTCAAACTCAAAACAAGGATTGTAAATTACTCCCCCAAACTCAAAAAGACTACGTGAAAGTCCCAAGTTGCATCTCTATATTTGAATTACATGCAAATTGAGTTCACGTGTAAATTGAAGCTAATGGCTTTAAATTAGATTACTCTACTAAATTGAATCCATTCAATTCGATTTATGATGATACGTAGCTTTTTAGGTAAAACGAAACCATTAGGGTCGATTTAATATGTATGGCACTATATGATTAAATTCTTATAGGACAATGCAAACGAAGAAGCAATGTATAAACTAGTTTGATAAAGTTTTTGTTTTGAAAATATTTTATTAAATTAATTTTTAAAAGAAATATATAAATAATTGATACCTTTGTTAGAGACCCATGTGGCTGCAAAAGTTTGGGTGGAGTATCCCGCATTAGGGAGGGAAAAGAGAAAACAAGAAGATAATAAGAATAAACATAATGTGAAAACATAATATTGTTAAGAGAGAAATTCTTAGGTAGCATGCTTTACTCACTTCTTTAGGCTTCGAAAGTTTGAAACGTATAATGAGCTGAGGTACCTTTTCCTCCATTATCAAGTTCAAGAAAATATGTGAAACAAGTAATAAGTGACTACTTAGGATGAGAAAAGAAAAGAAAGCGAAACTTGTTTTAAAAGAAAGCTAGACTTGTTTTATCACTTGTCTTGTGCTATATATATATGTATGCCATTACTACTCTCCATTGTGTTACGCGGAGAGAGGTGTGACATTTTGGTGGATAACCGTAAAGATGCTAATTTTTTTATTAGTGGAAACATAAACTGCTCTGTAAATTTCAATATCTATAGATATGGTATCGTGCAGCTCAAAATTTTTCTAATGATTTTTATAAAATGTAAAAGTTATATTTTGGTTAATTGATTAAGTTATTATAAATTAAATTAAATTAATAGTTATTGTTAATTATGATAAGCCAACTCATTCTATCCAATAATTATTATATATATCACAAGAGATAACTTATGGTGGGATAGAAACCAGCAGGTGTTGTACCACCAACCTTGGAAACCTGGCTTCCATCTCTCTACTTCGCTCCACCTTCCTCAAACCCCAACCCCAAATCCTAACCCAAACTCACCAGCGACTGCATCGACCCGAACAACAACGTGCTCATACACGTCACCGCCACCAACAGAACGGTTAATCTGAATCGCTGCATACACGCTCCCATTCTTCAACTCACTCCGGTACCGATGGTTCATCCTTTCCGCAAACTCCAACCTCGCCGTGCTCTTCGATCCACTCTTCCCTCTTTACTCCCTTGATCCCTTTTGTTAATATACAGAAATGCCTACTCTGCCACGCACCCACCGATTAGAAGAATCAAGCAAGACACACCCAAATCCAGCTCTATCCTCCTCCAAGAAAACATTGTCGTCGTTGTTGAGCTTCAACCAGGCAAGATTGGGACGAGACCAAGACAGTCAACTATTATGATGCCAGCATGTCAGCAGTGTGTTTATGTCGATTTTTCGGTCACCTTCATTGGCGAAATGGGTTTAAGGATCAATTTGAGTTTCGGAGAGCAATTTTGAGAACTAAGTTGAGTAACTTCAAAATTTAAAAATTACTCTGATGTTTGAACGTAATTTTAACGACTAAAATTGAGACTTAAATCACATTTGTTTGAACCGAATGGGTAATTGAATCGCTAAAATTACTAGTTTATTGTTTATTAATTTAATTGATAAATTATTGATTGAATCGAAAAAATTAATTCTATATAAATAAAAAATATAAATTAATCTAAAATTTAAAAATTAAAATTTAAAATATATATTTTTATTAAGGTCCTTTATTAATATTTTAAAAAAATTATAATCAATAAATTATAATCTAGTTATTATTAAATAAGAGTCCATTTGAAAAATAGCAGTAGATGCTTTTTTTTTTTAAATTATAAAAAATCATAATACGGGTGTTGGTACTGTTTAAAAAAAATTTAACTTTTCAAAAAGTTAATTGACAGTTTTTTTAAAAAATAGAAATATATAACTTTTTCTTTTTTATTATTTTATCACTTCTATAAAAATATTATTTATTTTTGCTAAAAATACTAGTCCTCCACTACTATTTTTACGCAAAGTTCCATAATTTTCATGTAATATTCCATCTTGTGGAAGTATTGGTCTTCCACCACTATTTTTACGTAATGATTCATCTGTTTAAATTATTGACTCTCCACCACCATTTTAAAATAATATTCCATCTGAACCATCTACAACATATATTCCTTTCAGATATTTATTTTATTTTATTTTTTTCACATGTAATTTTATTTTTATATAGCTTACTATTATTTTTATAGTTAGTTATAATAAGTCTGGACTTCAATAAAAGAGGAGGCTAATAGGAGTTAAAAAAATAAAAAATAGCAACGAAATATATATTGACACATATTTTATATTTGTTTTTTATTTTCACCTACCATATCATACACAATAAAATAGCAAACACTAATTACACAATAATTTCTTTAGTATTGCCATAAAAATTATTGTAAATAAAAATTTTATTTTTATTTACCACATATAAGAACACGGTGGAGGTGAAGTAGAAGAACTAATTTTTAATGATATTGTGTGGCAAGAATTAATTGTCTAAAAAATAGAACTAATAAGAGAGCAAATAAAAAATCAATTGCCTAAACCATTGTAATCTTAGTGATTAGGTCATGTAAAATCAATATTTAATATTGAAAAATATTGGTTATCATTGTTTTTTTTGACCGATTCTTACCGATTTTGACCGATTTTATTCTTTAAACGATTCAAATACTGAATCAGATCTTATTGAAAGTCTGGTTCATCGATTTTTTAGTTAAATCGGATGGTTTGGTCCGGTTCTTACAACTATGATCTTAACTTTTTATTGTGTTTTTTTAATCATAGACTTATGGCCTAAACTCGGGATGGAAGTGAGTCAAGTCAGATCATAAGCCAGCTTGAGTTCAACTCATTAACAGTTCGATAAGCTGAATTCGTGAGCTAGTGAGCCGAGCTTGAGTTTGAAATTGAGCTCATAAATTAAATGAGTCGAGTTTGTACTTGGATAAGTTCAGCTCATTAGCTCATGAACTGGCTCGATTATATATAATATTAAAATTATAGATTAAATACATATAAGATATGCGTATTAATAATTTAATATATATATATTAATACTTTCATATAAAATTTTATAGTCACTTTTTATATATAATTTTGATGTAAGATATAAATAAAAATTTATAATTAATAGATAGACAATATATAAAATTTATTTTTTTAATATTTTTTAATATATAAGTTATAATTTATTGATATAGAATTATAGATTATGTTCTTAGTATTTAAGCCAGCTCGTGAGCTTTTGTTGAGTCGAATTTGAACTTGCGAAATAGGCTTGATTGTTAATGAGTCGAACCGTGAGCCAAACTTAATTTTTATGAGTCAAACTTGAGTTTGGTCTAATTTAGCTCAACTCGACTCAGTTCCAGTTTTAGCCTAAACGAACAAATTGATACAGACCGACAAAAAAAAGATGTTATTTTATAACTTTATTAAATAAGTATTTTCATGTTTATTTAGATATCAATATGACTATTTATTGTATTCAATGATAAATATCTAACCAGTCATAGACCAAAAAGCGACGGAAGTTCAAAATTTTCATACAAACCAAATGTTGACTAAAAAAACTACTAAAAATGACAATCAAATAGAATATAATAATTTTACTATGATAAAATTAAAGGTTGATATATTATTATTTATTTTATTCTCCAATTAAATTATTTTTTTCATATGATTACTTATCATATGAGAATATCAATAAAAGGTGAAAGAATTACTTTTATAAATTATTTAACGAAAAACAGAATATTTTTTTGAGCCTTGGTTAGTAATGCACCAAAAAAAAAGATCAAAACTTTGACTATTATCGAAGGACTTGAGACTTCGAGATAATAGGCTCTACCGCGGATGAAAAATAGCAGAGCAGTAGGACCCGATAATATTCTGATCGAAGTTTGAAAAGATCTTGGAGAGAAAAGCATCAACTGATTAACCAAACTTTTTAATGAGATTTTAATGTCAAAGAAGATGGTAGATAAGTGGAGAAAGAACACCTTGGTACCTATCTAGTATCTATAAGAATAAGGGGGACATATAGAGTTGCGAAAACTATAAAAGGATTAAACTTATGAGTCATACCATGAAGTTATGGGAAATGGTGATAGAATAGAGGATGAGACAAGGGACACAAGTAATAGAGAACTAATTTGGTTTTATGCAAGCCAAATCCACCGCTGAAGCTACATACCTGTTAAGAAGGATGATTGAGAAGTATCATAGTAATAAAACGGATCCACATATGGTGTTTATTGATTTGAAAAAGCGTACGATAGGATACTAAGGGAGATCTTATGGAATGTTTTGAAAAGAAAGAGAATAAGGATCGCATATATTCGTGTAATTAAAGACATATATGATGGGCTACAACTAGTATGAAGACTCAACGAGGTGGTGTGACAAAGAAATTTTCAATTGGTGTAAGATTACACCAAAGATCATCCTTAAGTGCATACTCACAGAACATATCCAAGAGCCTGTGCTATGGTGCATGCATTTTACCAATAATATCGTTCTTATGAGAGAGTTAAGAGAATACCTAAATGAGAAGTTGAATTTATGAAGAGAAGTTCTAGAAGCGTATGGTCTACACATAAACCGTGGTAAGACGGAATATATGAAATGTAAATTCGGCCGCCGAAGGAAAAACCTTAATACAGATGTGAAAATTGGAGAAAATATCCTACGAAAAGTTAAAAGTTTTAAATATCTTAAGTATATCATACAAGATAATGGAGAGATTTAAATCATAGGATACAAGCAGGTTGGTCAAAATGTCGGAGTGCGTCTAATTTTATATATGACAAAAAAAAGTGCCTTTAAAACTTAAAGGTAAATTCTATCACCACTGCTATTAGATCAACTATGTGTTATGGTACAGAGTGTTGGGCGGCCAAAAAGGAGCACGAACATAAGTTAAGAGTGACAGAGATGAAGATATAGAGATGTATGAGTGATCATATGCGATTATATAGAATAAGAAACGAAGATATAAGAGAAAGAGTTGAAGTAGCACTTATTGTGAAAAAGATGGTAGAATCGCATTTCAGTTGGTTTGTACATGTGAGAAGAAGGCCCACAGAGCACCAAGTCAGGAGGATGGATGAGATGGAAGATGGATAAGGGGTGAAAGGTAGAAGAAGACCTACCATCCATGAGGTAGTCAAATGAGATCTACATGTAAACGATCAATCTGTAGACATAATAGAGCTCAATGACATCGTTTGATTTATGTAACCGATCCTGCTTGGTAGGACAAAACTTTGTTATTGTTGTTAATTAATTATGAGATGAAAAATCAATTAATTTAATGTCTTAAAATTGAGTTAGTTATGATATGTTGGTTTTGAGTTTATAAGATGAATTATTTGGTGTTTTAAAAAAAGAGAAAGTTTAAGGGGTTAGTATTTTTATTGAAATTTGAGTAGCACTTAATCAGCCAAAGAAAAATGAGTAATTGCACACCATCAAAAATACTAATAATAACTAATTGATAATTACAAATCACAAAATTTACTGGTCCTAACACTCCTCTTACAAAAATTGCAATAGCCAATTTTTCTTATGCAATTGAAGTTTAATTCTATACAAAATATTATTCAAACAATATAAGATACATTAATAACAACTAATACATTGTTAATATTAATTTTCTAAACACTATTAATTAACTACTTAGATATGATATAATTTTTAGATTCGAAAATAATTATTATTAGTGTCAAATACTTTTAATAAAATAAAAATTAAAAATAAAAAACCAAATGATAATACTGATAAATAGAAAATGTCAGAAAAAGATATTTTGAATGTAGCAATAAAAAGAGTTAACTAATATTAAATTAACTGTAAGACAAAAATAAAGAAAAGGTTTTGAACGCTTACAATTTTTCATAATAAATTCTATTATTATTAACAAAATTATATTTGTAGACATTAGAAAACACAAGTTAAGATTACATTATTACCACACTAATTAAACAAAGACTTATTGAACTAAAATATAACTATTGATGGTTTTTAGTGGCTAAGAAAAAGGGGGTTGAATCTTAGCCCCTTTTTTTTTGAATTACATTTTATGGTCTTTGAGGAGACTTTTTGATTTTTGTCTCATCCCTATCCACGAGACTTTTATTTTTGTCTCGTCACTTGGCACGAGATATTTTCGGTTTTGGCTCCTGTGCAGCAGAAACAGAAATGGAGTAAAAGAGAGAGAAAGTTACACCCAGATATATCCTGATTCAGCTGCTAAGTGCAGTGCAGCCTACATCCAGTCTCCATCACAACAATGATGAAATTTCACTATAATCTTCCAGATTACAAACTGTAAAGTGCTAACCCAACTTACAAGGGAATTCCCACAGAATCATGAAACACAACATAGATGTACAAAGGAACTCTAAGGACATCTATGGTTTTTTCTTTTAATTTTGCACTCTCTGCCTTTTTCCGCTCTATGGCTTTTTCATACAAACCTCACTGTTTGCCTTTTTCCATGAGACTCAAGACATGACAAAATTAAACAGAAAAATTACAAAATAGAATACATTAAAGGAGAAGAGAAATATGTTAGTTCAGGTAGCTCTGAGAACACTGTGCCACACACTCTCACACTTTCTCCTTACTTCAACCCATGGTTGTTCTCCCTTTTTATAGAAGAGGGAAGCCTCCACAGTTGAAGCCCAAAAAACCAAGCCAACTTCTTCTTCTCCAAAAACAAAAACCGGTTCGGCCAGAGAGAGAGAAGAGATAACCCATGCAAAACCCAACATGCAATTACCTCTAGTTCTTCCTTGGTCATCATCCTACATCAATCCGAACGCTCCATCCTTGGCTTGCTCTCCAAGATAGATTTCTGGCCCTTGATGCTTCATGATGATGATGGCTTCATCTGCTCCAATCTCTGCCTCTTCCATCACTTCGCCACTCTAGCTACTTCCTGTGGTGGTTGAGCAGAATCAGAGACAAGCCATGCCTCCAAAGATCTCATCCATGCTGGCCGAATCTCCTTCTACCATTTTTTGTATGAAGAAGCCAATATCTCATCACACAATCTTACTACAAGTGATAAGAATCTCAGCCACTATATTTTTTATATTTTCTTGCCATCATCATGATGGTCTTTAGGCTTGCTTTTCTTTCCTTTTGGTAGCTTAAAGTAACTTCCATGGTTGCTGTGACATGACCAAAGAAAGAGAGAAATGAGAGAGAAGATAGAGAAAGAAGAAAAGCAATTAAATGAATTAAGCAAATTAATTGAGTAGAAGTTGTTTTTCCTTCCATGAGAAACATGTAGACTTAATACCATCAATCATATCAATGACATTTTCTCTCTCATAGTTCCATGCATGTATTCATTTTACTTTAATGATATTTGAGTTCCACCACATGCTTCAAATGGGTTCCGTTGAAGGTAAACCTTGCTTTCATTCAAATTTGGTTTCGGACCCATCATGCTTGCCTTCATGCAATTTTAATTTTGGACTTGTAACAATGATAATCAAAATTGGCCCAAAGATATTTCAGCCATGAGATCCCATAGAAGGCATAGGGAAAATGGTAACATTTGCTTTCTTGATGGATTTTTGGATCAATCATTGGGGGCAACTTGCAAAATCTTGGGCTTAAAATAATAATGAGTAAAGCTGGCCCAAGTGACATATCAAACAATTCAGCCATATGGATAAAAGGATTTTATATTAATGCTGAATGACAACTTTAATTTGGGCTTGCATCAACTTTCCTTTCTATTTTCGGCCCAATATAAAAACCTGCAACACAAAATTATTAATTAACATATGCTTAATGAAAATCAAATTATTAGAACTGATCATAAAATTTTGTTGATAATTTCATCTTATACATCTTAAAAATTTCTTCCTGCCTATGTGAAAAGAAAAATTCAGTTATACCTAACTAAAGAAGTAAAAACATATTGACATAATTATTTTTTGGTCATTATGATTCACTTTCCTAATCTCTTAATTAAGAAATTAAGTGATGAATTATCAAATCATATTTACGTAGTTTATTGTTAGTGTTACCAAATGAATTTTGAACTGAACAAAAAATAATTTTTAAATTATAAATCTAAACAAGCAAAGTCATAATCCTCAAAAAATAAAAGATGTTAACACAATTTCTAATTAAAACGTACTTGAATGGAATTATTTTTCTTGTTGAGTTTCTTATTTTCCTTGTGAACTGTAGTAAGTTCTTCATGGATTAATTGAACTTCAATAATTCTAAGTTTTGTCACGGATTTTTAGAGCTCTTTACATTCTTCCTGATAACAATAATTTGGCACATACAAAATAAAATTAAGAGTGTTATTTATTATTTAAAATATAATTCAAATTTTGAGATGTATATCAATCAAGAATAATGTACTTTTTATATTGTATAATATACCTGTTTTCTCTTTCTCTGCCTCTCATTATATTTTCTGTTTCCCTCTCTTTTTCTTTCTTTTCTTAACTCTTCCTATAAAAAATAATAATGCAATTAATCTCATAATATATATGTACACTTCAATAATTGTCTAAATTCTAAAACCTATGTTTTTTGGTGTCTAAACAAAGAAAGAAACAAAGCAAAAACTATTCTAAATCCGAGCGAATGATTTATTAGAGATCAACACAAGGTTCAGACCAAATAACATGATTAGAGTTACTCTTGGCACCATATTTAGCCATCCAATTCGCAGCTCTATTTACTTCTCGGGACACCCATTCAACGTGAACAAGCTAAGGACGAGATAAAAGCTCCTGAATCTTGTGAATCAAATCTGTTACTTCAGATGAATACCCACTTGTAAGTTCATGCATGATGGACATAATGTCAAGGCAATCCGTTTCACATATAATATCCCTCAAACCGCAATTCTAAGCTAAAACAGTCCCCTCCAAACAGCAAATAATTCACATCTGATGATAAATCAAGGGGGAATGCTTCCAGAGCAGCCCGAGATCCAATCTCCCTTAGAATCTCTAATAATACACCCAAATTTCGCTAAATTTGAATTCATATACAAGCTTGCATCACAATTAACTTTAAAACTATTGCCTACCAGTAGTTCCCAACACAGGCAATCTTGGAGAGACCTAAAGGCATTGTTTTGATTCCTATAAACCTGTAAGTCCTTGGCGGTAATTCTGGCCAAGGCAACAACCTTGTGGTCTGTCCAAGGGTTGTCAGTATTAAATATGTCATTGCACCTATGTCTCCATACCCACCAAAGTCATGCACCAAAGGACACCTAATTGTTAGCTAAGGCCTTCTGAAACCACTCTTCAAAAGCAGTACCAGCCGTCGAGTCCAGGATACTAGGATCCAACATATACCAAATTGCCTTTGATCGTTCATAGTCTCTAAGGTAATGCTCCATAGTCTCCTGCGCCTTGTTACATCTCTTACACATATATGAAGAAGGTAAATACCGCTTGAATCGAAAGGTCTCAGTTGGTAGAGCATCATGTAAGCCAAGCCACATAGTAAATTTGAACTTCTCTAGAATGTTTGTATTCGACAACCAGTTCCAATTACTATTGCCATTCCAATTTAATGTTTTCTTTAATAACCATCTGTAACCCTCCCTTGCACTATACTTTTTTGTTACTGCAGGCCACCACTCCCAGTGTAGCTCCAACTCAATCGAACTAAGATATCTTAGACCACAAATAAACTGCTTAATCTCATGCGAAATAGGCGTGGTAAGACTATCAACCTCCCAAGACACCCCTTTCTACAAGTCAGCCACCATGAAATCTGATTCAGAAATATGTACATAAGAAACAAGGTTGCAAAGCTTACCAAAAGGAGTCCACTCATCATACCAAACAGATTTGTGGACATCTCCAATATTCCAATGAAACCCTTCCTTGAGATGCTCATAGGCACTAACAATGTTCTTTTAGGTAGGCGATGAAGAATTTTTACTGTTTCCGTTCATACCAGATTGATTCCTAAGATATTTATGCTTCAGAACCTGCACCCATAACTTCTCACTATTATTTAGACACTCCCATACCAATTTTCCCAGAAGCACCATGTTAGCACAGGAAGTATCCCTAATACCCAATCCTCCGGCCCTTTTAGGAGTTATGGCGACCTCCCACCTGACCAGAGGCAGCCCTTTGCAAGTCACTTGGCCTTTCCACAAGAACTGTCTCATCAAGGAATCAATTTTATTACATGCATACTTCGGGAAAAGAGAAATTTGCATTTCATAAATCGGGATAGAGGCCATAACCGATTTAACAAGACAAAGCCTCCCTGCCTTATTCAGCAGGCATCCTTTCCAACTGGAGAGCTTCTTCGAAATTTTTTCAATAACCTCCTGAGTCGTCTTCCTGGAAGCTCTGGCATGACTGATGTTAATTTTCAGGTATTTACTTAAATCATTGCAGAACTGGATGTTAGAAACTCCTGAGAGAACCTCTTTTCTCCTCTCCGACACCCTCTTGGAACACTGAGCCTTTGACTTATGAAGATTTACCTTTAAACCTGACGCTCTAGAAAACAAGTCCAAACAATGCATGACCTCTATTACTTAAGCTTTTGATGCCTTACAGAAAAGTAAAAGATCATTTGCAAACATCAAATGAGAGAGTCGTGGTCCGTTCCTAGAAACCGCAACTGGGTTCCACAAACCTTGGAAAATTCTATGAGAGATAATGCAGGCAAGTATTTTTATACAGAATACAAATAGATAAAGAGACATAGGATCTTCTTGCCTCAATCCTCTCTTTGGATTAAAATTTTGGAGTCTATTCCCATTCCACAAAACTACCAACGAAGAGGAAGTCACACAATTTAAAGTAGCTTCCAAAGTAGCTTTTTAAAAGCTATGTTTAACACTAAAGATTTTGTTTCTGAAAAATAAAATAAAAAATTCTGCTCCGAGGTTTCTAAAACAAGAAAGTGAGGCTTGTTTTTAATTTTTTATCATTTGTGCTATAAGAGACCAATGTTTATAGGTTTTTTTTCTAGTGTACCAACTAATTTATATGTATTAATAGAATAAAAAAATTATCGTATAAATTATATTTTTTCAATTAACATATTTTTTTTAAAAAAATATTATATCAATACGTAATTATGTAAATTAAAATATTTTTATAAATAATTATAAAACAGATATATTCTTATAATTTTTTTTGTAGCATGTTTTTATAATTATTTTTATTAAAAAATAAATAATTATATTTTATTATTGTGACACAAAAGTATTGAAAGAAAAAGATTAATCTAATAATTTAAAAAATTAAAAATTAAAAATAAAAAAATCAAAGAACAAATCTCCAATTATTTATCTCCAATTAAATTAGTGTTTCAAACTCAAAACAAAGATTGTAAATAAATGATGCACAAATTTTTTTTTTTCTGATTGTTTGATACAAACTTGATCCATATGTGGGGAGATACATTTATGAGGTGATTCATATTCAACTAATTAATTATTTTGGGAAGCTTAATTATCTTTGATACCAATACGAGTAGAGAGTTATTAATTGACTGTAATTTAATTAATTCTCCAACTTTTTCTTCCCACTTTAAGTTCGGACTATAACTTAATTACACACTAATGAAAAAAAAAATTGAAATAGAATTGAGTATTTAAATTTTGGCCCACTGGATTTCAAAAAAAAAATTGTAATGGAAGAATTAGAATTTTGTGAATGTAAAGATTAAAAATTTTGTACATTTAAATTGGAATAAAAATAGAATTTTGTAAATAATTAAAAAATATATATATATTAAATTGATTTGGATTTTTTTATCAAATTGATAAAAAAATAATAAAAAAAAGTAATAAAATACAATGGTACAACTATGTACATCTAATTTATTTTAATATATTTTAATTGAGTCTTTGTTACAAGGTTATAATAACAACGCTATAATATTCATTTGTTGAGTTTAATAGATTATATAAAGAATTTTTTTTAGAATAAAATTTTAAAAAAAATATTTTTACAAAAAATCATTTTGGGATTATATTTCAGAATCTATTTTTTTTTTTTTTTTGCGGGGACAATTTCATTAAAAAATTGTATGGAGAACTTCAAGGTCTCTATGCCTCTAATTTGGGAAGAACATATTTTTTGACCAAAATTCTTACTTCTCACAAAATTTAGTTTGATTTGGGTGAGAAAGAAAGTTGAAAAGTTAAATATTGGACAAACAATAAATATGTCTACTATTAAAGAATACTTACTATTAAAAATTTATTAAAAAATAGATAAAATTATATGTTCAAGTTATTATTTATTCAACTATCACTACAAGAAATAAGAGGTTTAGCCACGAAAAAAATTGTGGCTAAACTCTAAGATAACCGTAGCAACTATACATTGGCCACGAAAGAATATTTGTAGTCACAATTTTAAACATCGTGGAGACCTTTAAAGAGTCACGATTTGTATATCATTGTCCACGCATAATGCCGTGGCTAAATAAGAATAATTAAATAAAAAAATATAATTCTACTACACTTCATCCGTAGTTAATTTGTGCAGGCCGGGTTTTTTAGCCACATTTTTTTTGTGGCTAATGTTGGATTATTTAATCACACTATTTTTGTGGCTAACTCACTATATTTTTCACATACAATTCAGGACTAATTTGTGCTAATTTACTCTAATTGAATAATTTTATTAAATTAAAATTATATTTATATATATTACATTAATAACAAAAATCAAACTTTTTAAATATATAATATCTAACATTTTTCCATAAAAAAATACTAATAAAAATTCAGTATAATAATAATAATAATAATAATAATAATAATAATAATAATAATAATAATAATAATAATAATAGTCTAAACTTATATATAATAAGAAATAAAAAAAATTTAACATAAATAAAATAAATTCTAATCCCATGTCTAACATATCACTGGATAAACTAGGCACTGTATCAATGTATTTTGATAACAAAAATTTGTACAGAGCTGTTATATCCATAGTTTTTTTTCTAAAGTTTCATCCAGTTTCTCTAAATTTATCACACATCATACATTTTCAACACCAAAGACCTTTCCAATTTACAGCGTTGCTCTACGAGCCATTACACCCAGAAATCGTATCAATAAATTTACGTCATTATCTCGACTTTGTCCATGCCCATCAAGTTTCATAATGTCTTTTTCATCCATTTTCAAATGCCAAACTTAAATTGTCGTCCTTTTGCCAGTTGTAATTTCTCCCATAGAAGTGTCTGCAATGAATATAAAATTGAATAAAAAAATAAACTAAATATTAGAATTCAAAAAATCACGTAAAAAAATTGAAATTTCATATACCTTTGACATTCACAACTAAATGGTCATTATAATCTTTTCTGGTAGGTACAGTTGGTTGAGACTTATTTCATCCAAATCTTCTGCAAATTCTTCATTGTTGTTGATATTCTGTGTTATCGTAGTTCTGCTAAAAGGGTCTCTTCTGAATTATTATGTTTTTGCTTCACGAAAAAATCTACTAAAAAAACTAACAAATAACAAAGAAAAAATCGGTATTTTGAGTTTGGAGGATACCCTGTCATATGATAGGGTTCATATAGTGTGGTTAAAGAGAGTGCTTTTAAGGTGCTGCAGAAAAGTAGGAGTTAAAAGACAACGTGAATGATGGGAAGTTATATTAAAATTTGTCCGTGATTATTTTAACTTTCCGTCAAAAACTACTTCAGAAGTTAAGCGCATATTAAAATTTTAAATTTTAAAAATTCAGCTTGACCAATATTGTTTAAATTGTCTTTTAACTTTCTTTAATTTTAAGAATATTTCTTTCATCCTACTGTTTATTATCTACTAAATATACCTTAAATTATTTTATTTTTAATACAATAGTTATTTATTTATTTTTTAATGATCAAATATAATAAAAAATTTAAATTTAAATTTTGATTTTGTAATATTTTTATCTTTAATTTTTATTACAATACCAATAAATAACCAAAAAACTACTTTAATAAATATATGACCATCACAATCTCTCATTTCATGCGGTTGATAGTTGATGATTTAAACAATATATTATTATTTAATTATTTACCTATTATACATGAAACAATATAACAAGAGTTATACATTAAGTAAATTTTGTAAATATTTTTACCTGAAAATTTTAATGTTTAATAAATTTTAATTACTAAATTAGTTACTAAAATTTTATTACATTAGACAAATTAATTATTAAATAAAATTGTTATAAGAAATTTTATAAATTAATTTCTTTGTTACTTAATAAAATTTCAAACTTTTATACAAGTGACTCATAAATTAATTAGTATTAATTTTTTTATAACTGAAAATAATTGTCAAATAATTAATTAATGAAATATACCAATTAAATAATAGTAAAAATAAAAAATTTAATTCATAATTTTACAAAATAATTTTTAAAAAGATAATTATACATATAATAAGAGTACAGTACTCACAAAAATATATAGTATGTACTAAACCATATAAATAAAGACTAATTTTTTTTAACTTATTCTCATTTTTTTAAATTCAAAAAATAATAAATAATTTATTTTTAATAAAAACTAAAAAATCTTTTATACTTATAAATTATTCCTTTTTATTATCTATTCAAATTATATTATTTTAGTTAAATAAATTTTATCTTTATAATTAACTCAAATATTAGAATATTATCTTTATTTTTATAATTTTTTATTTTATCTAAATTCATTTTTTTATATTTTTAGATTTAATTTCATAAATATGTGTTAATGTTAGAATATTAAAAAAAATGATACTATACATTAATAAATTTATTTAAAAAATTAATTTATTCAAGATAGAATAGCCATGGTACATTAATGTAAGCAAGAAATACAGATATTGTTCGTAACAAAAGATTAAATTTTAGCCACTATCCTAATGTTTCGTGATAAATAGAAGACACGCTCATTTATTTTTATCACGATTTAGTGTTCGTAGTTAAAATTTGGTGGCTAAATACCGTTTTTGTGGTAGTGTATGTGTGACACATGTACATGCAGAAGGAATGGTGTTATAAGAATGATGCTTTCCAACACTAAAAACAAAAAGATTGTGAAACTGAAGTATTTGAAGTTCGTCAAAGCCTCAAAGGGCACGATAAATTTGACAAGGCTCGTTGCATGGCAAACTTTTCTCTCCCACTAAAAAAAATTGAATTTCGGGATATAATCTTAGATTAATTTTTCTATGGAATAATTTTTTTATTTTATTCTAAAAAAATTATTATATAAATAACAGTATTTCATTGTTATATAAATAAATAATTTATATTTTTGTTCGAGATCTATGTCGCTGTAAAAATGTGGGTAGAATATCCCGTATTAGGGAGAAAAAAGAAAATAAGAAGATAATAAGAATAAGCATGTATATATAATGTGAAACGATTGTTAAGAGAGAAATTCTCATGTAACGTGCTTTATTCACTTCTTTAAAGTTTTTGGAATTTTGAAACGTACTCTAATGGATTGGTTATTGAATTCTTTTTTCTTTATCATTAACTTCAAAAGAATATCTGAAACAAGTAATATAAGAAAAGAAAAGAAAGCGAGATTGGTTTTATCACTTGTGCTATATATATAATAATGAGAGATATTTGAGATCAATGCTCTTAGTTGAAAAACAGAAAAAATTAGTTAATTAGACAAAATTAATGCAAGAAACATACGTTGAACTCTTAAAATTTTTCATAATATTTATATAGAAAAATGTTACGTATAAAAAATTTGTATCAATCAAATACTTTTTGTTGATTTCAAAATAAAAGCAAAATTTACCCTTTTTTCCATGAATCCAAGATTAGAGATATGACTTAAATGAATAAATAAAACAAATTTTGGAACGGCAAAAAAAGAAACATGTATTTTTAAGTTATTCCAATTGATTTCAGTCATCTATAATATTCTCTAAAGTAAGTTACCAATCATATAAAAATAATAAAAATATTTTTTTTAATTTTTTATTTAGCCACAGTATAAAAGTATATTCTAAAAATATAGATTAATAATAAAAGTATAAGTTATAAAAAAAAATTAAAAATTTAAGAAAAAATAATTATATTAATGATTCTAACTAATATTAATTCAAATGACATCAAATTTTTTAAATTTATACAAAATATTTTTTTAAAAAAATCTCAATTTCACAATAAATTTTATTCTTCAAAGAATTCAAAAATAACTAAGAATTATTAAACTAAAAATAGAATAATTAACAAATGAAAATTGTTAGATTAAAATATAAATCTTCAAAAATCGGAGAAAAGAAAAAAATATTAAAAGAACAATAAAATTATAAATAAAAATTTAACTCGTAAAAAATTATTAAATTCGCAAAATAAAAAATTCAAAATGATAATAAAATGAAAGTAGAAAAATAATATTATAAGATTTATAAAAAAATTAAACAATATATTAATAAATTTTTTGTTAAATTTTAAGTTTTAAATAAATTAAAAAATTAGTATTCAAGTCAAAATATAATAATTTTAGGAATATAACAACACTTTTTAATAAAAATAATATTTTTTTATCAATGTTACGTGTCAAAAATATAATATATGACAATCTATTTAATGGATAAGATTAAACGTCTTTATTTAAAGATGTTTTTGTCCGAATCTCCATCCTAAAACAAAACGGTAAATTTTAGTCAGGTGGAATTATATTTTGTATTTACTTTAGCAAAAGAGGAATTTCTTCAATATAAATTATATTATTATTTATGAAAAAATTTTATCAAATAAAAACTATAATGCACGAATATTGATACGGACATAGAATATGATAGGCGATATGCAGATACAGAATTAAAATTCTTATGAGATACGGAGACACAATATATATATGAAATATAATTTTTTTTAGATAAATTATTATGATATTTTTGTATTTTATTGATATTAAAATATAAAATAATTTTTCAATGTTTTTTTTAATTATATAAAGTATTTAAAAAATATTTTTTGTTTTAATAATTAACAATATATACTATTTCTAATATAAACTAATTTCAAGATAGAATACATGTTATGATTAAAATTGGACTCGTTAACACGTGATGATATTTATATGTGTCTAAATGTATTCGGAGAATAATTTTTGAATTTTGCTAGAGAACCAAGAGGGTCTAGCCAACACTAAGCCAACAAATATTTTTTAATTATATTTTATACTAATTAATAACGTTAATTGTCATTGATTAGTGGTTATTTAATTTTTTTTTAAATATACAAAATTAATGACTATTAATTGCCTCTTCTTACTCTAATTTACCTTTTACCATTTATTACGCAAACACTAATTCTTCCTTTTAAAAAAAACTTTGAAACTCCAAAAAACAAAAAGTACCAAAAACATAAGATAAAGAATCATCCAAATCCTAAGAAAAAAATATATAAAACATAGAAAAAAGAATCATTCAAAACTAATAAAAAGAATCATCTAAAATTCTAGGAAAAAAACATAAATAACATAGGAAAAAGAATCATCCAAAACTAATAAAAAGAATAATCCGAAATGTAGAAAAAAGAAATATAAAAAACTAGCTAAAAAATATTCAAAACCAAATAGGAGCACGCAGGAGAAGAAGAGCCGCAGGGTGGCCGGCGACGACGTCTTGGACGGCATTGTGTGGACAGTGGGGGGACTCGTAATGGCGTGTTGCCACGTGTAATACCCGGTCTAACCGAAATTAATTAAATAATGAGTTAAGTAGGAGCGAATATGGTTGGAAGATTTGGCGATTGGAATTTGATGATTTCAATGTGATATTTGGATTCAGTGAATTTTTCCGAGTCGGAAGACATAGTTTTCTGCGTAAAAGCGCGCAGTGGAATTTTGACCGGCAGTACCGGCTGAGACCTGTCTGGTACTGCAGCTGAGAAAATTGATTATGAGTAAATAAGATTAAGAAATGAGGAATTATAATTAGGGGAGGTAGAAATATTTGAAGTGCGATTTAGAGCGCTAATCTTAAAGGTTTTGGTCCAAAATTTGGCCAACGGACAAAAATAAGTGAACTGGGCCTAAGTGGGCCCAAGACCCAACATATATAAACATTAGTTATGAGCATTTCAGCTCATTTTGCCCTAAAGAAGGTGTGTGGGGCGCTGAATTGAGAAGAGAGAAGAGAAGAGAGAAAACCTAACTCTCTTTGATCTTCAAACCACCATAACTTGAGCTACGGAGCTCCGATTGACGAGCCGTTTGCGGTCACGCGTCGCTCTTCTCATCCTCTACAATTCTATCTAAGTTTTGTGGTGAGTATTCCATTCATCTCTGCCCAGTTTTCGAAATTTCCCACTGTTACAAGTTTTTGGGAAGTTAGTGTTGAAATCTTGTGATTTTGGGTGTTTAGGGATACTCCAACATGGATTCTAAGTGGGTTCTATCCCTACTTCATATGGGCTGAGGTAAGAAGTGCTCAAACCCTTGTGATTTATCATCTTTATGAGCCCTAGGTTGATGTATGTATGTAATATTGGTTATGTTAGTGCATTTGATGGTTTTGGTGCACGATTGGGAGATTGGTGTTGCTTGACGAGCTTTGGTGAGGCTTGGAGCTAAGGTTGGTGGAGACTCCCAGAGAAGAGGCTCAATTGATTTGGCTACAAGAGGTACGGTTTAAGTTTCATTTAAGTACCGTGTGGTGTGATGAGAATTCCTAGGCTAGATGCCCCTAGGATTAAGTTTGGATTGTGTAAATGGTTGGTGCTAATATGCATAGTTGGTATGTAATGTGAATTAATGATTGGGTTGAGAATTGTGTGGCCTTGTATGTTTGGTGTATTGAGAATGGAATGTATGGGGTAATGAGTATTGATTTGTGGTTTATGCTTTTAAATTGTGAAATTGGACCGGAGGCCGAGAAGAGGTAAGGAAGGTAAGTTGATATGTGCATTGTATGATGACACAAGTGATTGGATGAGTTTTAAATAATGAATGTATGAATGATTGGGTTGGTTATTGAATAAAAAGGTTTGAGGAGTTGAAGTGTGGAATTTGGTAATTTTGGGTGAAATTATGTAGATGAGGTATGTTTGGTTTTGGTTGAGATATATTATGTGGTCATATATGTAATTACGATTATTGATGCCTTGAGGATATGATGATGCATGAGAGATATGTATGTTGTGATATATGCTTGAGGAATGATTAAGGTTGATGTGTGGGTGAAACCACGTGATAGTGAGTATAATATTGATTATGTATAATGATGACCGATTGGAAATAGTATTGTTGGAAATTGGGATGGGGAAGGATGTATGACATGTTAATGTGTTGTAATTTCGCCATTTGTTGAAATGGGTAAAAATGGTCATATGGCGATTCTGTGAATCGTGGTAAAGTATTAATGTATGAGTTGAGGAGGCTTGATGTTGATTTTGGTATATTTTGATTGATTTCAAAAAGGGTTAAAATTGGCATGTTTTGGTTGATTTTGAAAAGAGTTGAAAATGACTTGTTTTGAAAATGGCACTTTGTGGTTTTGTATGAAAAATATGGTTTTTTGGACATACTTTGACGGGACATAACTTGGACTACGGATCTCTGTTTTGTGCCAAATCTGTTTAGAAATGAAATTGGATCCGGGATGTCCATGTCGTTCGAAGGACGGGTGAAAAACGATTTAAAATGAGAGAGTTATGTCCGTCGGAAGATTGGGGGTTGAATCTGTAAATTCTGCAGCTTTTAACTTAGAAAATTTTTAGCAGAATGACCCTCCACGCGTAGGCGCACTTGGCGCGTACGCGTCGTTCTTCGAGAAGGCACCATCCACGCGTGCGCGTGGTGTGCGCGTGCGCGTCGATGCGCTGCACCCATTGCCCAGCCATTTTCCCGAGAGTTGTGCCAGAGTTGTGCCAGTCTTGTGGCTGACGCGTACGCGTCGTTATCTATTTTTCAATCCGCGCGTCCGCGTGAATGGCGCGTATGCGCCGATGAGTTTTGTGGCCATCCACGCGTGCGCGTGGAGTACGCGTACGCGTGGCCCTGTTTTCATCCCAAAGTTGATTTTTGAGTATTAAAAGCCAAATCTCATACTTCTAAGCCTCCGATCTCACCCCTTATGTATTAAATCATTATGATATGCCTAGCAATGAGAAAGGAGCTAGGGGATGTGGTAACTTGCGAGTGAAGCAAGGGGAAAAGTTATGATCAATGATGATCAACGATGATTATATGAGATATGGAGGATGACGGTGGGAGTACCGTGTATGCCATGAGCCGAAGGGCTATATTTATTGATAAATGACTGGTTCTTGATTGGACCATGAGCCGGATGGCTGAGTTATTGCCGGGTCACGGCAAAGCCATTATTGATTATGGCTGAGAATAATTGCATACATGATTAATGAATGAATGTGTTAAATGGATAATAATGGAAGATGTTGAAATGTGATGTGTAACCCCGGGTAGTAGGCAGTGGCGTTGTCCACTTGCTCCGGGTGTGAGACGGAAAAGGATGTTTATGATAAATGAGTTTAATTATGGAGTTTTGAATGAATGTATTTGTGATACCTGGGTAGTAGTAAGGGTTGTGGTTCGTCCCACTTGCTCCAGGTTAATGTTTGAGATTTGATAACAATGAGGATTGACAATATGAATTGAGATTGAATGAATATATGTTTGAGATACCTGGGCAGTAGCAAGGGTTGTGGTCCATCCCGCTTGCTCTGGGTTAATGCTTAAGATACCTGGGCAGTAGCAAGGGTTGTGGTTCGTCCCACTTGCTCCAGGTCAGAGATTGTGACGCCTGGGTAGTAGCGGCAGTAGTGGTGAATCCACTCGCTCCAGGTTGAGCTTTTAAACACCCGCCTGGGTAGTAGCCGCAGTAGTGGTTGTTCCACTGGCTCTGGGTTGAGCGGGTAGTAGCAAGGGGGTTGTAGCTCAAACCTACTTGCTCCGCAAGGGGTGTTTCTGTCCAATGGTTAGCTACCAGGACATGTCGGGTTGGCTATATAACCGACAGATGATATCATCAGCCATAGGGCAGGCATACATCATTTGCATATGTTTGAATTGTTTGGGTTTGCCTATTTGTTTTGGATTTCTATATCATACATGCTATGTTACCTGATTACGTGCTACTTGTTCTACTTGTACCTTATTTGTGTATTACTTGTCTGTATTGCTTGTGTTTGTACAACTGAGAGATCCCTCATGTTGGTGTCGGTGGATGTTGGTGGCTGTTCTTGATGAGATGAATTGATAATGCGATTGCATGATGATGATTTTTGAATGAGATAATTTGAGTCCCCTGGGTAGACGCAGTGATGTGATTTCACTAGCTCCAGGCGAGGGTATGATGTATTGATATAGAGTTGCTGAGACAGAACAACTGGTGATGGTTTTGCTTATGATTCTGAGTCTGATTCGTGTAAGAATCAGCGAGTTGAGAAACATGTGTAACATGAACTAGATTTAGTATCCCCTTACGACAGATGCCTATTTATGGATTAGTGAGAATCTAGGCTGGATACTTGGTGAAAAGGAGTTTAGGATGCTTAGTGAGTTTTTATTGCAGTGCATTGTATTTATTTGGCACTTTTACCGTACTGGGAACCCATGGGCCCGGGGTTCTCATTCCGTATATATCTCTTGTTTTTCAGATACAGGTCCAGGTGCTCAGAAGTGAGCTGTGGTTTGTCTGAGAGCCGGCGAAGATCTTTATTTTCTCTACTTTGTGTTTTGCTTAGAATCTCTCCACCTTTGTTTTGAAGATATTATATTATGTGTTGAACTCTTTTGGAACTTGCCTATAGAGGCTCTTATATTTCCTTTGGGAGAGATTAGGATGTTCTGTTGTCAACTACTTTCATACTGTACCCTAGCCGGCCTAAACTTCGCGGGTCGCGACTAGTGGCTATTTACTTATGTTATATATATATCTATCTGTTATCTATCTCTTAATCTCCTTTATGCCTTGTCCATATATCGCTTTCGGCTTCACGTTTTATCTTTTCGTTGTCGAATCGTGAGTGATACGTCTTCGCGATTTTATTTCTACTCTTTTCAGGCTTCTCGATTAATACTCCTTTCGAAATTACCTATGTTTATATATTAAAAAAAAAATCCACCTGAGAGTCGTACCACCGTAATATCATTGACTTATGACTCGAGCATAAGGATTTGAATATTAGGGTGTTATACCACGAGTGGAGGAGTCGTTATGGATCGGAGTAGTTGATCGTGCGTCGCGAATGGGGACCTGGTGGCGGCTGCGTTGCGATAGATGGAGAGTCGTAGGGTGCGAGTGGCGAGCGATGGGACGCGAGGAGGGTGAAGTAGAAGCGCGATGATGGCTGTCTTTCTTGCGCGAACAACAGATGAGGTAGTGGAGAAGGATGCAAGCTAAGGACGACCAGCGATGGCGCGCGAGGACGGCGCTGCGACAATGCTAGCGGTGCGAGAATGAAACCGCGACAATGTGGGGCATTGGAAAAAGGGATTAAGGTTTGTGGTTTTGTGTGGTGAATGATGAGTGAAGGTGAAAATAAATTAGGGTAAGTTTTGATTCAAAAATGTCTTTAATGTCAATTAATCAAATTTTGAGTTTGAAAAAAAAAATAAAATTAATCATTATTAATTGAGTTGTTCAATTCTTAACGGGTAGACACTTGACTCTCTATACTTTTTCATAAAGAATTTTTTTTTATTTAAACACGGATGAACACAGAAAATCGATTGTCTGTCGAATGAGTGTTATGTCTGAAATGTGTTCGATATGCGGACACAATAAATCAGAGAGGTGTTCGAATTTCATAAAATAAAAAATGATGTTATTAATTTGAAAATAATGATGATATTGAATCCCTTATATTTAGTAAAAAGAAAATGTTTTAGATTTTGTTATCCATAGTGTTTGAATTTATTTTAATTTCTCAACTTACTATAGCTAATTTAACTTGTAGCAATGTTCTTCACCGAATATCTTGGTGTTCACACCAAGTAGGACCACTCTTTTGAATATTTAAGATCATACAGCTTGTAGCTAGATAAATTATCTGTTTCTTTTGCTCTTAAACTTTATCTAATTTATCTCATACATATGTATATTGCTATTCCATCTCAATCTAATTGCTAGAAAAATATGCAAGCTTCTTAAACTTAATCCTATACCTTTGATAGAAAATTGGAAAATTAATTATTCATACTATAGAATGTAAGTTAGAATTTAAATCGAAATATGATTAAAACCGAGAGCATAATGTTGAATTATGCTGTCGTAATCAATTACTATTCTATTTGCTTTAATTTAGAAGCAAGAAGCCGTTTAATGAGACAAAGAAACACGAATATACCTTTCACATACCCTTTAATTATCGTTATTAAACGCCACTAATGACTTATGGAAGATGCTATAATACACCGAGTTGAACTTGGTACATTATACATTAAGATATTTAAATCTACACCTGTGAATATAAGAAATTGCCTTGACTTAAAAACTTGCAACAAGCTTGTGCATTTGCACTACTCTGAATTTGTTAGGTATACCAATAATTGCATTAGTAATAATGGGTGCATAAACATTAATAAAAAAAGATAATTCGAAATTTGGAAACTATCGAATAAAGAAAATACATATCAATCTATACTTTCAGTTTGTTGCCCATAATTAAGACACCAAAAAAAGAAAAGGAAATTATATGGTACAGATCTAAATCTGTACAGATTTAAAGATTTGCTTACACCATACTTTCTAAAGTCACACTTTAAACCGTAACTCTTCACAAAGAAAAGCGTCACCTAATGAAAAAAAGTAAATTAGAAGATTTAAGAGAAGAAATAATTAAGTTATCAAAATTAATAGATCAAAAATTAATGATTTTAACTAATGTTAACTGTAATGACACCGAATTCTTAAAATCAATACAAAATGAATTTTCTCAAAATCTTTATTTTACTATAAGTTTTATTGAAGGACTTCAAAAACCTGAAAAAACTTACTTTTCACACGGAATTTCTAAGAAATGTTACCATGAAAATGATTCCCCACATCTTTATCATACTTTTAACCCACAATTAAATTCTATAGTAGATATGCTTGAAGAAATATTAGTATCCGTAAAATTTCAAAGAAATAAGGAAAAAGAGAATCTCAAAAAAGAAAAATTTCAAAATATAATCAACATAACAGATTTAAAAGTAAAACCACCACTAAAATTATGAATATTGAGAAAAAATTAGAAGAAGTTACAATGCTTTTTAAACAATTAAAAATGGCTCAAGAAAATAATATTATGGAACAAGGATTTCAAATAGAAGAAGAATTAGTAAATTCTGAAAATATAGAAAATGAAGAACACATCCTAGATTATTCAAGTGACGAAGAACCAGCAATTCCAATACAAGTAAAAAATGAAGCTGGAACATCTAAAGATAATCAATCTCAATTTAAATGGGAAACAGGTTTTGATAATTATGCTTTCAAAAAAGGGTTTATAAATAAAGATTCAAAATATACAAAAATACCATCAAAATACGTTCCTAAAATCCAGGAAATGGAAGGAGAAAGAATGCTTGACTTAGACTGTAAAAAGAATGAAAAGGAAATTTTTGAAAACTGGTTGAATTCCTTCTTATTGGAAGCCTTTACTAATCCAAAACTTAGTGAATTGTCTGGAAGAGACATTTGGAATTACATAGGGTTTCATACTAAAGGAACTATAAGAGATTATATGACATCAATAGAAAACCAAATAATAGAAGAATTAGAAACAAAAACATCAGCTTATGATAAGATATTATATATAATGATGATTATATATAAAGAATTTTTTGGAAAAAATATTATAGATCATAGACAAGAAGTCTATAATAAAGAATATCAAGAAGCAAAAAATCATTTAGCTAATATTCAGATATATGATTTATGTAATGTAGAGCCTTATATATGTGAATATAGAATACATTATTACAAATTAAAAGAAGAAGATAAAAATCATTATCTTAGTATGTATATAACAAAACTTCCATATCCTGCTAATGAATTTATAATGGGAAGATTTATAAGAGAAATAAATAGAGGAACAATTGAAAATATTTTTGGTGGAGCAACCTCTGCAATAAGAGAGGAAATAAAAGAACGTTGTATGCAAGAAGCAACTCAAAAAAGATTTGCAAATATAATTAGAATTTGCTGTCAGGATAATGAGGAGATACCTCAAAAATATGGTTTTAATAAAAATTTTCAAAGAAAAATAAAATATCAATTTAGAAAAAGAAAATACTATCCAAACTGGAGAAAAAAGAGATATTTTAGAAAGGAAAATAATAATAAAAATAAAAGACAAAGAAATAACTATTGCCCGAATAAAAAAGAAAATTGTAAATGTTGGTATTGCCAAGAAGAAGGACACTATGCAAATGAATGCCCGAAAAAGAAGGATAAAAAGGATCTTACTAAACAAATAGAAATTGCTAAGTCTTGTTTCATGGAACCATTAGAAGAATCTGATGACAACTTAGACTATATTTTTTAATATGTCTCGGAAACAGACTCAGAGACTGAGTAATAATGCTACATTTATTACTATAAAAATAACAGAAAAGTTTATAAATGCTTTCATAGATTCTGGAGCAACACAATGCTTTGCTAGTTCAAATATAAAACTTGATTGGAAAAAATTAAAGAAACCATTAAGAGTTAGAATAGCTGACAAATCAATACATAAAATTGACCAAAAAGCAGAGATGGTTGAAATTTTTATTCAAAATTATAGGTTCATTGTTCCATCAATATATATGTTAGATTCTGGAATGGATTTCATCATAGGAAATAATTTTTTAAAGCTATATCATCCATTCATTCAAGAATTAACATATATAGTTTTAAAAGCTCCACACGATTCTTTAATAAATCAAAAATCAAAACGAATAAAAATACCGACTACTACTATAGATAAGATCTTAAAATTTAAAATATTCTCTATATTAGAGACATGTTATTTAAATCTATACTTTCAGATAAATATCCCAAAAAATAATCTTGAAATAAAGATAGAAGAATTTTTGGATGAAATTTGTGCTGAAAATCCTTTAGATATTAAAAATACAAATAACGAATTAGTAAGTATTAAATTAAAAGATCCAACAAAAGAGATAAATGTTCCAAATAAAATTCCTTATTCCGCAAGAGATAGAGAAGAATTTTCATTAGAATGTAGAGATCTTTTAGAAAAAGGAATAATAAGATTAAGTAAAAGTCCTCATGCGGCTCCAGCCTTTTATGTTGAAAACAATAATGAAATTAAAAGGGAAAAACGAAGAATGGTTATTAACTATAAGAAGATGAATGAAGCAACTATTGGTGATGCTCACAAACTTCCAAGAAAAGATTCTATTTTAGAAAAAATCAAAGGAGCAACTTGGTTTTCATCTCTTGATGCAAAATCAGGGTATTGGCAACTTCGTTTAGACGAAGAAACAAAGAAATTAACTGCTTTTACTTGCCCAACAAAAGAATCAACAAGTGTGTTGCTCTATGAATGGAATGTATTACCATTCGGATTAAAACAAGCCCCAGGTATTTATCAAAGATTTATGGAAGAAAATCTAAAAGAGTTAAATGAATTTGTTTTAGTGTACATTGATGATATACTAATTTTTACAAAACAGGATAAAGAAGATCATCTTAAAAAATTATTAATAGTTTTAGAAAGATGTAAAGAAAAAGGATTAGTTCTTAGCAAAAAGAAAGCAAGAATAGCAAAACAAGAAATAGAGTTTCTTGGGTTAATTCTATCCACTCAAGGAAAGCTAAAACTACAGCCAAATGTCCTAGAAAAGGTAAATTTATTTCCTAATAAAATAGAAGATAGAAAACAATTACAAAGATTTTTAGGGTGTATAAATTATATTTCTGATCAAGGATTTTTAAAGAACATAACAGAATACACTAAAAGTTTATTTCCAAAAATAAGTACTAAAAAAGAATGGAAATATGATGAAAAAGACAGTATGCAAATTCAAAGAATTAAAGAATTATGTGAAAAACTTCCAGAACTTTATATTCCAGATGAAAATGACTACTTAATAGTAGAAACAGATGCTTCAGACATAACTTGGTCAGGATGTCTAAAAGCTAAGAAAACTATAAAAAGTTTGGAACAAGAAAAAGAATAACTAGATTCTAAATATTCCTCAAAGGAATTACTTTGCAGGTATATTTCAGGAACTTTTACTCCAACAGAACAGAGATATACCACTCATGAAAAGGAAACTCTAGCAGCCATTAAATCTCTTAAGAAATGGAAAATTGATTTACTGCCCAGAGAATTTACATTAAGGACAGATTCAAGTTACCTAACAGGTTTCATACGATATAATTTAAAAGTTGATTATAATCATGGACGATTGGTAAGATGACAATTATTTTTGTTACAATATCCAATAAAAATTGAATATATTAAGGGTGACAAAAATGTTATTGCAGATACATTAACAAGAGAATGGAGTTCGCTTACAACGCATTAGATCAAGAAATTCAGAAATACGAACAAGAACTCGAAAAATGCAAGCATTGTCAGCAAATAAGGACACAGATCCAATCCCTCAAGAAGGCCATCGAAGCAATGAAATCAACACAACAACCAAAAACATCAGAGTTCAGCCAGCTAAGCGTGGTGGACAAATCAGGTGAAGAAAAAATTCCAGAAAATAAAACAATTGCTGAAATTATCAAAAAATCCACCCAAGATAAAAAATATTATGTAATTTATAATGGCCCCATGAAAGGAGTATATGATGCCTGGGAAAAAGCAGCGCCATTTACACATCAATCAAGGATAATTCATAAAGGAGGGTTTTTAACACTGGAAGAAGCAAAGGAATCTTTCAGGGAATATGAAGCTCTTCATCCAGAGCAAACCCTAAAAAGAGCAGATAAAGCTCCAATTCAAACCCAGAGAACAGGAATAATAAGAAACATTCCTACAAGGGCTGAAATCAAAGAAAAGAAAAGGGTCTGTAGATCAAATCTCAGAGAAACCCTTAACATAGTCCTAAATTGGACTGAAGAAAAAAAGGGCAATTTTGGGATATTATCCTATTGCCAAAGAACAGTTAACAAAGCTGGTTATATTTCCAGAAGCTTCTCCATCTGACACCTATCAGTTTTTCCAGTATGGATTAATTGATACAATTCTAATTTTTAATGATTTGAAAATTATTAGTGAGTTTCCTGCAGGATTCGTTGATGCAGTAAAAAGATTTAAAAATATGATTGACAACGTAAATCCAAGGGATATATCCCTAAAATTTACAAACAGTCAACCTATTTTTAATGAAGAAGAAGAATGCTTGGTTCCAGCACACCAAGTAATATTCATGTCCGTCTTCCCAGAAAATTTTCAACCAATTGATCAAGTTCAAGATTTAACAATCTACAGTCATGAAGGAAGATTAGCCAGCACACTAGCAAGGGTCTTCGAAAGAACTCAAAAGATAACAAGGAAATCTCACACAAGAATCAATTATAAAAGCAGAAATACTTTGCTGGTGTCCAGTAAAAGGAATGAAATTGAAGAAAGAGAGATGAGACTCTTAGTGGAATTTGAATCAGCATTCTACAACTTATCTGGACTCTTAGAAAAGCTCCCTGAAGGGATAAAGAGGAATCTCTGCTATTTGATAAAAGACAGAGAAGACCACAAGTGCCAGCTATGTGTCTCAGAGTTATCTGAAGAAAGCAATAATGAAACGGAATCAGCCCACATGATAAAGGAAGAAGACAACGCATCTGAAGGTCACATGATGAAAGAGGAGGACTGCACATCTGAAGCATCTCTCAATATTATTGCGTAGTGACGTAAGCGCTTAGGTCATAAAGCACCAACAATGTAGCTGGTGCAAGATAATAAACAATGACGTAAGCAATGACGTCATAAGAAGGGTAAGGATGGGAATTGTCCATCAGACCCAACCATTATAAATAGGTTGCTTAGGCAATTGAAGAAGGCATCAAACCATAGAAAGCAGGAGGCTAAGAGTACTCATATGCTAGGAGAGCAAAGAGGAAGCTGCCGAGGCGATTCTATAGTTTGAAGAAGAATTCCCTTAGGAAAAACCAATTCTAAACTCCCCTCTGGAGTTAGTATCTACAATCTCCCCTCTGGAGATAAAAACATCTTATGTAAAATATTCTAAATAAAGGAAGTTTTTCTCCAGAAAGGTACGCCTTTATCCTAATCTCTTAGTTATGAATTATTTAGAAAGTTTAGAATTAACAGAAGAATCTGATTATTATAGATTAACTGCTTTATTAGATAATGAAAAACAGGCTGTTCTAAAAACAGAATTAAGTCTCAAATCAAATAAAAATTTTAATAAACAAAATCTTTTAAAAGAAGTTTTTAATAGAAAAAATATAATATACTATGGAAAAATTCAACTTGAAGCCCCTATAAAGATAAAATCCGCCAATGGAGAACTTGAAATAGCTTTCATAAATGATGAAGAATTGAGTAAACAGATTGAGAAAATTAAGGATCAACAAAAAAGATCTAAAATTGGATGGATTCATATTAGTACTATACAAGTCTTAATCAAATCTACATACATGAAAGGAATTAATTCACCAATAAGCTTAGCAATCTGTGACAAAAGAATTACTGATGACCCAATAGACCAAATAATTGGAATTGTTCATGGAAACTTGGCAAACGTAAATGTTAAATTCAATGCCCATCTTGGATATGCTATACCTTTATCAACTGAAAACCTTGGAAGATCTATAAGTTTGGCTTATAAATTTCATAGAAAGAATCTAATGGAACAAGACGATGAACCTTTTTCAATTACATATGCAATAAATTATGCTTTAACAAACAGCCATCATAGTATAATATTTAAAAACAAAGAAAGAATTTATGTTGATGAATTATTTCAGAAAATTGTAAAAACAGAAATACCAAAATATAAAGCTATTGAAAACCCAGTTCTATTATTAAAAGAACCATCAGAAAAATTAGTTTCATCGAATTTTCAAATAAGAGAATCTAAAATTAATAGCCCTTTAAGCTTATCCAAGTTAAAAATTAAAGAAGAAAATTCTGAAATAAAAGAATTAACAAAAAAGGTCGAAAAATTAAATGAAACCTTAAACATTAAATTATGACAATAAATAGAGAAAAAATATATGTAACTTATCAAGACAAGAAACAAGAGCTCTTTGAAAGAGAAAATCGGTTGAATTATTTACAGTTTTCTGAAATAAATCAAAGAGCATTCAAAGCCCTAAAAATAATCTATGACAAGTTGAAAAGAGAAGTTGAAGAGCTAGAGAAATTAATAGAATCTCTAGAAAATAGTGATGAATCAATGATAGAGTTTGCAGAAATTCTAAGATAAATAATGAAGCATACAAAGATTGAAAGACCAGAAAACAAAATAAAAAGAAAAAAGGCGAAAAAATTAAAAAGTAAAATAAAGGAATATAAAAGGGAATTAAATAATCTTCAGTTCGAAATTAATGACCTTATAATAAAAAGGATAGAAATAAAAACAAATATAAACAAGTTGGAGCTAAACTTAAAAAATTTATAAATGCCTGAAAAACCATATTATGACTTAAAAGAATTAAAGCTGTTGAAAGAAAAAATGGAGAATGAAGTTGAAAAATTAAAAAGATATTTAGAAACAACAGAAAGTGTAGAAATAAAAGAACTTTTTGAGGATTTGAAAAATTATATTAAAGAAAAAGACAAACAGATAAAAGATTTTATATACAATAATCTATGCAAAAAAGAATATTATAAACTAAAACAAGATTGAAAAATTATAAAAATCAGAATTAGTAATAGTAGAAATGGTCAATACTTTCGATTATAAAATTGCAAATTATAAAGCACCACCAACCGAATCTATACAAATTACAAACTTATTCGAAGCAAAATATGAAGAGTTAATAGAAATTTCGAAAAAGAAGTTACAGAAAAATCGACGACTTTTAAAAATTGGTATCAGAGCCAAGTTAACGATTAAGGGTAACATTTTTTCTTTAAACAACACTTTTAATGATACGCTTTTCAGCCACAAAACAACAAAAATCTGTACATATCCATCTTTACACGGACCCAAAAAGAAATTGTGAGAAATATTAGTTGGAACGTGTCAATGGTAGGGAAATATTCAACTAACCTATAGTGAGTCCACACCCTGCATCATTTTATTCTTTGGCACCAATTTATTTTTGTCTCCTTTGGCTGCTAAATATTTTCTTAAGAAGAAAAAATAATAACCCTCATGCCACGTTGTGCTCTCTTCGAAAATAATAAATAATAAATGATTACTTCATAATAAATAAAATATTAATATATATTATATTCATTAAATAATTAATTAAATATAATAAATTATTTAATTATTCTCAAATATTACATTCACGTACAAACATCTTTACGTGAGTAGTTATTTAAATAATAATAATAATAATAATAAATTAAAAAAAAACTCATAAAGACTAATAATTTTTAATAATTTTAGTTATTATTTGATTAATATAAATATTAAATTATTTTTAATATATAAATTTTATTAATTTATATGTATAAATTTTAAAAATATAAATATAAACGATATTAATTTATGTATATAAAATTTTAATAAATAAAAATATAAATTATATATTTTTTATATATAAAACGTTTATAAATATAAATATAAAATATTATTAATTAAATATTAATAAAAATAATATAATATTTACTGATAAATTAAAGTTGTGTTCTAAATTTTCAAGAAGAAGCTAGGTAAGGCATGGGAGCCAACCAATGGCAATTATTTTCTAATTAAGTCTTCTTTATCTTAATAGTTTGTAACAGCTCATAAGTGTAGTCAAATCCAAGCTGCTGCTGCTTCTTCTTCTTCACATTATTTTCCATCTATACTCTTAAATCTTAATTCATACCTATCATACACTTTATTTTCTTGTTCTGCAAGTAATTACACAATTAATGGGAAAAGGAAATGGTTGCATACCGAGCAAGTCCAAGAAGGTACCGGTGCCGGTTTCCGAACCGGAAAAGATCCAAGAACCGGTTAGCGACGTGGACGAGAGAGCGATCGCGACTACTAGTACGAGCCGAGAAGTGGCGCCACCGGCGAGAGAAGCAAAGGAGAATCTGAAAGTGTTCATTGTTTTTTACTCAATGTACGGTCACGTGGAATCACTGGCGAGATCGATGAAGAAAGGAGTTGAAACCATTGAAGGAGTTGAAGGAGTGTTGTACAGAGTGACGGAGACGCTTCCAAAGGAGGTTCTGGAAGCGATGCAGGCGCCGGAGAAGGATGACGCGGTGCCGCTGATAACGGCGGAGAAGCTGGTGGAGGCGGATGGGTTGCTGTTTGGGTTTCCGACTCGGTTTGGGAGCATGGCGGCGCAGATGAAAAGCTTCTTTGATTCCACGGGGCAGTTGTGGAAGGAGCAGAAGCTTGCCGGTGTTCCTGCCGGATTCTTTGTCAGCACCGGCACTCAGGGTGGCGGCCAAGAAACCACCGCGTAAGATCACCGTAACTTCTCAATATTCAAATCTTGTTACTTTCACCGAAAATGGAAAATGAACTAATTTGGTATGACCTTTTTTTTTTCTTTTCTTTTTTTAGTTTAAATTTCAGACGATTAAAAAGTGATCTAAACCGTGTTTAAGACTTTAAGTAGCTAAATCAACTCCTGAATGACCACTTTAAAAAATATTTTATACAAATATCGAATTCATCCTACAAGTAAAAGGGTTAAAAAATACTGTAAAAAATTTAATTATTAAATTAGCCATATATTATATATATTATTAATTATTTATATATTTTAATATATATTTTTATTTTATATGAACAATTAATGAATGACTTATTTTTTATGTATATATTCTTAACATAATCAAAAGGGGTTTTATTTAACTTTAGTTATTTTATAAATCAAATAAATGCAAGTTTTTGATAATACAAAATTACTATTTACAAGGTGAACATGATTTGATAACATGACCGTATTATTACCGAAAATGAATCCTCTCAATTTTTTTAATAATTGAAGAAATAAAATATAATTTTTTATCATTAATTTTATAAATGGAATAAAAAATAAATATAAAAGAGAGAATAATAAAAGACTAAAAATTATACTTTACACTCTTTTTTTTAACAATTAAAAGGATCTATTTTCTATTATTAAATATTTGTGAGAAATTTTTATACTAAAAATTAAACTGTGTATGTAGATTATAAATACTATCAGAGCTAGAGTTTTATGGACCAGTAAATATTGTGATTTAAAATTCAATGTAGAGTAGGTTTTTGCATTAACTTGATGTGCTGAGAGAGCAGCTAATAGGATAGTACATATCATTATCACATCTTTATGATTAATTATATTCAGAACTAACAAATATAAAAGGTTGGATAGGTTTATAACTATTTTTTTAATTTTTAACTTATAAAAAGATATAGTATTAATGTTTAGTATAATTTTAAATTAAATTATAATTTTTTAAAAAGTTATTTAAGTGTTTATGAAAAATTTTAAAAAAAAGACTTTTTTTATAATAATCTTTTTATTATATTTCTTTTAAAATAAATATTTTAAAATTAAAAAATTAAATATAAAATAACTTATTTATAAATTATTTTTAATATAAATATTTATTATTTAAACTATTTTTTTAAAAGAAGTTATCGAAACTGGACCTTAAACTTCTTTGAATGTTTGCAACATGAATCATAATAATGTGCTTATTATCTATTAGAGAAAAGAATATAGTTCATTGAGAGTCTGGAAATCACAGCAAGTTTTAATATAACCATATCCGTTATTGGTGGTGGATCGGAACTTTACAATTGTAGCCAGCTTAGTAGTGAATATGATTTCAATACATGAATTGTTTATTCTTGGTGCGGGTATTATTAGTCTTTTTAGGGGAAAAATATGTTTTGGTAGGGTCACTGTAGGTCCCTATATGATTCTTTAGTTGATGTAGAATCTTCACAAACTCAGGAAGTAATATCAACATAGGATGGTAATACATACTTATCATTGTTGCTTAATCTAATATTGTTTCCTTATATATTGATTCCATCTAATAATCAGAAAAAAATATATCGGAAGCCAAACATTTTTTGCCCCAAAAATTTTAATATAGAAGAATTGGATGTATATACCCAAAAATGTATTGTGATATGATTAATAAAATATTCAATTATTATGTATCTCAATTTTTTTTTGAGTCATTATCATGATTGTGATATGATTAATAAGGGTCCATCCACTAACTTTAATTTGGCTAATGTAACATTTTATTATGTTGTAGTTGGACAGCAATAACACAGTTAGTCCACCATGGAATGCTCTATGTTCCAATTGGTTATACCTTTGGTGCTGGAATGTTTGGAATGGATTCCATCAAAGGAGGAACACCATATGGTGCTGGAACTTTTGCTGGTGATGGTTCAAGGCAAACAAGTGAAACAGAGTTAGCCATTGCTGAGTATCAAGGCAAGCACATGGCCACAATTGTCAAGAAATTAGCCGACAAGGATTAGATTCTATGTTTCTCATTTCAATAATGATTATAATTTATAAACCAGCATTATTATTCTCAAAATATCTTCCATTCAATGTTTTTGTGTCTATATTCAAATGTTGAGTTTGTTATTAGTCTAAGATGGTTAGGAACCTTAGCTTGTTCTTCACTGTCTTCATTCCAAGAAAAAAATGTTGTACTTTGTGATTGTGTTATTTATTACATTTATATGACACTAATTCTCCTTATAATCGTAACTTCTTTGGATTCTTGAGTTTGATGCTTGTTAAATTGTATTCATATCATATGATAATTTGGGATTTGGATCTTCTAATGTTAAAATTTCACTTTAAAGAGTAAAGTGTGAATAGTTTCTCTTTCATATTTATTCTTGGTCTCACCTATGAAATCAATGGTGAAAGATCACACTTTACTCCATAAAGTGAAATTCAAACTTTAGAAGATTCAAATCCAATAATTTGATTATTTTTACTGTTAATCAGATCATCTTAACTTTAAAGAATTTAATATAACCTCTTCATTATCTATGATTATTTATTTGCTGAGAAACGATCACTGAGTTGACCACTTTTAGAATTTTTTTTAATTAATGAAAGTTTTTAATTGCTAAATAAGCTGCAGAAAGACGAACACTGATTAAATTTGACATCAATGAATCAATTTGTTAGTCCCCCAATGCATTTTTATTATTTTCTTGGTTCATGGTCAACACTCAACACATTAGTTCAAAATTTATAACTAATTATGAGAGCATTCGTAGATGCTTTACTAATAAATATCCTAAAATCTAACGCAACATATAAGTCAAAGATTATAAGCAACACAATTGCTTGAGCCTCAAGTAGGGTTGACAACATAGACAAGAGTTTGATATAAGTTATTAATAGCAATATTATTGTTTTCTTTTTTTTTTAAATAACAATTAGTAATAATTTAGTTATAAATTTTCAAATTATAATAACCTGTTAAAATTTTGATAAAATTATAAATCTATTTAAAATACTCAGAAGAATCCGAGTGCAATATATCAAGAGACAACATATTTAACCACTCAACCAAAGTCTCGGTTACTAAAAAAAAATCATATAGAGTAGATCTAAATTGTATTGGGCTAGTCACCAAAAACGTATTAGGCTACTTCGGCTAGTGAATAAGCAGCCCACGGCCCAAGTATACAATAACTGGAAAAGCACACAATTCTTCAATAATTAAGGGGCCAAAATGAAAATACACAAAATTACAAAATAGCCCCTGCGGTGTGAGAAGACTTTGGTGAAAGAAAAACCATCACACTCTACTTGACTCGCAGTCGCAGTAGAGAGAGAGAGAGAGAGAGAGAGAGAGAGAATCAATCAGCTACAATGTCGAAGAAGCTCATCGTTCTTTTTCTGGGGCTTGTTCCTCTGTTATGCACCTGCTTCTCACCCGATACACCCTCGGATCGTCGCGTTCTGGTTTTGCTGGACGACTTCGCCATCAAATCCTCACACTCCATCTTCTTCAACAATCTCAAATCTCGCGGCTTCGATCTCGATTTCAAGCTCGCCGATGACCCCACTATCTCTCTCCAGCGTTACGGCCAGTACCTCTACGATGCCCTTATCCTCTTTTCCCCCACCATCGAACGTAAGATTTTCCGTCCATTTTCATTGATGTATTAATTGCTCTCAGATCTTTTAGTTTCGGTTACTGTTTTCGCGAAATGGGTATAGGGAAAGTTCTGTTTTTTTCTTTGACTTGTCTGCGATGTAAAGTGTCGATTTTTTTTTTCGGAGAAGTGAGGGTGGTTTGTTTGTTTTGGATTGTGTAGGTTTTGGAGGATCAATTGATGCAGCTGCGATTTTGGATTTCGTTGATTCGGGCCATGATTTGATTGTTGCAGCTAACGGCAATGCTTCTGATTTGATCAGGGAAATTGCCACTGAGTGTGGGGTTGACTTTGATGAGGTGCTTTAAGTGTTGAAATTTGATTAGTTGAATTCAATTTGTGTGTGATATTTGGTTTCTCTTTTGTTGGTCATTACCAGTTATTATGTGATCAATGCTTTCATTTGCAATTCGCAAGTTATTTTGGGCACTGGAGTCTTACTGTTTGTACCCCTTTCTTTTTTTGGTTAATAATTGTTTTTTAGGATTCTAGTGCATTGGTTATAGACCATTCAGGATATGCTGTCTCTGCTACCGAAGGGGACCATACACTGATTGCTAGCGATGATTTTATAAAGTCTGATGTGATTTTGGGAAGTGAGAAAATCAAGGCAAGTGCATTTTAAGCTTAAATGTTAGCTGCATTATGCCCAACATTGATAAAGGCATTAACAATTTAACATATTGTTGTATGTTATTAATTTCTGATCTTTTTGTTCCATGCAACAGGCTCCAGTACTTTTCCAGGGGATTGGCCATTCATTAAACCCTTCCAATAGCCTGGTATTTTCTTTTCTTTCCCCCTTATAATCTTGTAGTGTGATTGTCATCATTAGTCTTGAACCAGGTATAATACGAAGTTGGTTCCTTCATGCAAATGTGTTTCGTTTTCTTTTTGTTTCTTTTTAAATATGTCTTTAATTTCAGGTGTTGAAAGTTCTCTCGGCATCTCCTTCAGCTTATTCTGCCAACCCAAAGTCAAAGTTAACTAGTCCTCCTTCACTTACTGGAACCTCAATGTCATTAGTTTCAGTTGTACAGGTATCCCAACAATTCTTCCTCATTTTTCCCCTCATGTTGTTGCATATATGCATGTGTTTTGTATTGTTTGCTGTCCTCATTTTGATGCCTCTGGCCTCATGATGTCCTATTGCCTTCGAAACACTTCTTTATTTATCCTTTACATTCCCCTTTTTGAGTATCATTATTTGCCATAGTAGTACACAAATATGTTACTTTAATTTGAGTTTCTTTTTGTTTTATTGTGAAGCATGTTTTCATGATGTTATGTCTTCTGTAATGATATCTGGACATTAGCTGTATTTCCTCGCTCATTCTCTTCACGTCTGATAAAAAAAACTCACTTATTCATTCCTTATTCTTTTGGACAGGCAAGAAATAATGCTCGGATATTGATATCTGGCTCATTGAGCATGTTCAGTAACCGGTACGAAATGCTCACTTGTGAATCAGTTTTTTGTAATATGGTGTAAAGTGCATTTTTAACATGTCATACTTGGATTTTTTTTTTCTGCAGTTTTTTCAGGTCTGATGTGCAGAAGGCTGGGAGTCCAACCAAGTAAGTAAAGAAATAAACCTTTTCTTCTTTCCTGTTGTTCACTGCTAGAATAACAAGTTTTGTATGTTAACACTACCATAATAAAGTTTGTAAGAGCTAGTTTATGTGATGTTTTTCACTTTCCAACTTACGGTGGCTGTATGTCCCCCCACCCCGGTCCCCCTTCTCTTCCTCAATACTATCTTCAGCCAAGCATGCTATAAATAAAGTTGGTGTTTATGTTTAGTACTGTTTGAATAACAGACATGACAAGTCAGGTAATGAGCAATTCGTGACTGAGCTTAGCAAATGGGTTTTCCACGAAAGGGGTCACCTCAAGGTAATAAACAAAATGCTTCCATCAATGTTGTTTCCATTCTTTCATTCAGTTGATAATTGACAACACCGTTAGCATCATTTTTCTGATATAATGTCACTTCATGTTTTTATATTAAGGCGGTGAATGTGAAACACCACAAAGTTGGGGAAGTTGATGAACCAGCCATCTATAGGATCAATGATGATTTGGTAATATAGCTACTGTTTTAATGCTTTTTTTTTCCATATAAAAATAAAAAGTAGAAAATTTCTTTGGCTGTGGCTCACTTCTGAAATTTTCTTAAAGGAATACTCTGTTGAAATTTATGAGTGGTCTGGCAAAACTTGGGAACCTTACGTAGCCAATGATGTTCAAGTTCAATTTTACATGATGAGCCCTTATGTCTTGAAGACTTTATCAACTGACAACAAGGTGCTTTGGAATTTGTTTTGGTGATGCTTATTTATTCTTCTCATATAAAACCTTGAGTGTAATTGTCTAAATTATGCTTTCTCTTTCAGGGTTATTATTTCACAGCATTTAAGGTTCCAGATGTTTATGGGGTTTTTCAATTCAAAGTAGAGTATGAAAGACTTGGATATACAAGCTTGTCTTTATCCAAACAGGTAACTGCTGATCCTCTAATTCCATAACACCAATTTATCCCTTGGATTTACAATTATTTCTAAGCAAGGTTGCATTGAAACTTGTCGGCAAACATCCATAAATAACCCATCAATTTTACACACAAGCACCCTCGCCCATATGGGTTTAGAATTTCCTCTTTCCATGACTATGTCAACCTCTATTTCGAAAACTGCATAGATTATTACTGTCATCAAGGTATTGTTACAACACATCATTCTCAAATGCCTTTGAACTTTGTACGTAGATCCCTGTCCGTCCCTTCAGACACAACGAATATGAGAGATTCATACCAGCAGCATATCCCTATTACGGAGCAGCATTTTCAATGGTAAGTACCTTCCTCTCATTCTCATACATTGCTATAAATTTGCCAATTTTGACTAGTTGGCACCTAATGTAATGGTAACTATTTGATTGTGACGCAGATGGCAGGTTTTTTCATCTTCACTGCTGTTCATCTATACCACAAGTAGTTGTAAACCCTTTGATCCAAGATAATGTAGTATGTAGCACCATAACGATTGGATTTGAATGCTGAGATTGAAAATTTTGACTAGGATATAAAATGCAAATTTCTAATTTATTATAGAAGATGCCTTATACCTCTTTTACTTGTCTGTTACTAGTTTTGTTCCCGGTAAGCATCGATGCTTAGCATTTCTTGATTTAGCTATAGGAACCGCTAACAATAATGGGTTGCACATTTTAGACTAAAAATTGATTTCACATTAAAGATTTTCTATGAAACGATAGTTCTGTGTTAAGGCAATGTCTTTAATGCAATTGGGTGTATTTTTGCAGTATGCACAGATGGTATTAGATGGAGTGGAGTTACACAAATATCTATTTAAGTTTTTATTCCCTTATTTCATCCAACTAAAAAAAGGATTTCATACAAATTAATAATTTAATTCTATTTCTTTTTAATCATTTAGTTGAAGCTGAAAAATTCAATCATAGCAATAGAGGAAGTACCATAAACCAATTGAATTGTTTGGATGGTACAAATTAGAGTACCAATTCCAATTTTTTTTTTTTACTTCCCTTTTTTGTTCCTCCATTGTTATTAAAACTTAGTGCATAATTCCACAATGTAGTGCAACCGATTTAACTCGTTCAATGGCGTATTGTATTTTAAGAAAATGTAAAATCCTTTACAGCCCGAAGTATATCAGAAATCAATTACTATAATTATGTGAAAGAACCACTATTTCTTTACAAATTACCTAGGTTTCATCCAATTCGTATAACTAAAATTTCATACACAACTACAATAATTGGTACAGATGGCAATTGTTTGAATTCTTCGAACATCATGCCTTGAATTTTGCAACCTCTTATAGAAAATTTGCTATGTATACTTAAATATCAATCACCATATATATTTGTATATGGAAATTTTTTTTAATATATCTTTTATACTTTAATATGTATTCTATACATATAATAAATTTGATAATTGATTTTCAATGTAAATATAGCATAGTTGAATCTTGTATTTACCTTCCAAGATAAAGTGAAAAGGTTTTATCTTTCATTTAGTAAATGAAATGAATTTTAGTTATTAGGTTTATTGATATGATTATAAAATTCCTTTAATTTCTTTTACTTTGAGGCTCAAACATTGAATGGCCGGCCAATTGGCCATGATGCATCATAAATGGGGGCACTGATGGAGTGATGGTCATCCAAATACATAACCCTAGAGAGGACAAATTTCTATTCAATTCAAATTCAACAGCTTTCTTACTTGTTCCTTTTTAGGGTTTAACTATGATATCAATTGAGAAAAATAAAAGTTTAAATTTTCAATATGTTTATTAAAATAAAAAAATTTAAAAAATTCTGTTAATACCTATAATCCTTAACAACAAGGACAGAGGTAGCTAAATCTTTTATTTTAATGTACTAAAAGCTAGTAACTTAGATATTCAGGACTGTTTCATTACAATAGAATAAGGATTAATCTCAAAAAGAGAGTAAGCTAGTTCTGACCTTTAATTCGTTCCATACCTTGCAATTTAGAAACTTTAAGAATATCATAAAGACTGAAAAAGATTGTAAAATATCAAAACGGTTCCCTTCTATATATTGGATCATATATATAAATAAATAAATAATTTTTGTGGATGGTGAATTTCATAACCAAGTAAAAAAGCTCAGAAAAAGGGAAAAGAATGTATGGCAAAGTTACTAGTAAACGCCTTGATTAGATAAAACGAGATCGGCATTTATCAGCGAAACTTCCAAAATGTCGATTTTGGCCTCCCATGAATCAGTATAAGCACTCCATAGCTTATCTGGGATTATGAAGGCCATTATCGAAACCTGATAACATCAACTACCATCATTTCAAAATTCACTTTTCTTAAAAACACAAACAAAACCAGCACGCGATGCAAACTTCGAATGGAACCCTAGGGTTTTACGATTTTATAGAGACGGAGAGCGATGATTGAGACTTGAGAATGTTATATGTTTGGGTTGGGCTTGACTTATTGGGCTTCACTAATACTTGGGCCCAATGTTTGTATTTGACTACTTGGTCCTTAAGCTTCTACAAATAGCAAATATTTGAATATTTGCCCACAAGTACACGGGTAGAAAAGAAAAAAAAATGGTATTAGGGTGGGGCATAATCTGAAATCTTGAAATTTATGAAGGACAAAAATGTAAAAATTGTGTCTTAATGTTTGTATAAGTGACATACACCTAAAGCTGTGTTTGGTTAATATATAGGCGAAGACATAGACACAAATACATAAATATTGAAGATATAAATAAAGAAACACAAAATGTTTACTTTGTTTTGTAATTATGCACAAGACAGAACATAAATTATAAATGTTAATATTATCCTTATCTTAAAAAAAAAAATTACTATCATTAAAAATAAAAGTAAAAAAACTTATATCTTAACCTTTGTATCTTAGTATCTCAATAAAATAGTAGTACACAAATTTTATGTATTTGTGTACTAATGTATACTATCGTATCTCTTTTTATTTTAAAAACCACACATGAAATATGAGTGTGAATGTGTCACTGTGTCTCAAAATTTGGTAGGCACATCCATTAAACAAACACTACCGAAAATATCAGATTTTATGTTTCTGCATTTTCACTATATATGACCATATCCAATAATTTGTGGATTTTGCAACCAATGCTATATGTGTTTTAGACACTAAACAAACGCTACCAAAGACATATACCACCTATACTAACTTGATTAAATAATTATGTTATATATACACAAAAAATCAGCTACTAAATCAGTATATTTGTTGATTAAGTCAGACTTTTTGCTTAACAAGTTAAGTCTGTATCATAAATAATTTTTTTTAAATTTGACTTGTAATCTATTTGTTATAGTTTTTTTTTCCTATCAATATTGACCCTAGCATGTTCTCAAGTTTAGCCGGGCTTAAAAGTTGTTGTTAATGCTCTACAAATTAGGAAACCTATATAAACATGCCAAAGTATTTGATTGAGGATAAATCAGATTTTTAACTGTACATAGGTCTAAAGTTCTAAACAATTTAGATGTATAAAATATGTAAAGAAAAATGCTAGGGACGAACTTTCTTTAACCCACATTAATTAATATTTTTAAAAATTATATTATTTTTTTAATTTCAAATTCTAAATCATACATTTTTAATTTTACACTCTAAATTATAAATACTAAATCTTAAAATTGATTAATATTGATTAACTAAAAGTTATTTCTCTATAATTTTTTTTCATTATATAATGTCTAAAACAGGTTAACTATATGGCTTTTAGCAAATTATTCAGATGTATAATATACCTTTAGTATAAATGACTTATCAATAGTGCCTTTAAGGTTTCAATTTCATATCACTTTACTCTTATAGAGTAAGTCAATTGGTACTATCAAGCTAAATTAGGTGAAATTTTGTTTAAAAGAAAAAAATATTGACATATTTTTTTTGGATTTAGTCAATACGTGCATACATCCAAAGCCTATTTTTTTTCTTATGATATAGATTTTTATATATAAGTATTTTGTGATAAAAGATTAAAGAGTTGTTACGTTTAAAATGTATACTCAAATAATACATACCCCTTTCTTAGCTCTATTAAACAAATGATAAATAAACCCAAACAATTTAGAGCGAAACTGGGAATAAAATACAACTATAGCAAACTAGAATTAGATATAGCAAACCAAAGAACAACAAATGAAACCAAACATACAATACACATAGTAATTAATAACATACACAATTTTTTTTGTTGTGCCCAGAGTATTCTCCAGTCCGATAGGTCAATGACTAATCCGTCGCGTATTTGAGTCCTGTTTAAGGATCCGATATTGGCCAAGACAAAATTCAAACTTTCAACACTTATTTAAGTGGACCAGCGAGCTGAACATACACATAATTAACACATAGAATAACAAGTTACATAACAACATACACATAGAGAAACAATAATAGAAAGGAAACAAATGAAAAGACATGATCTTTGGATGTTCTAGCAACTCCATGAGGGATCTTTAGCCTTGCACTTAATAGGAAGTAGCATGGCCTTGGTAGGGTCAATACCATAGACACGCAAGTAAGGAGAGTCCTTGTAACCGCACAAGCAATCAAGATCAGCACCTCTCACTGCCTTACAGCAAGGAGAGTTGAATGATGGATCCACTGGATTGGCTACATTATTACTCACACTTGGCTTACAATCATTCAAACCACTTATTGGCATCTTGCAAAACGAGCCTTGACCATTGGCCATTGACCCTATCATGCAAATCACCAACATTATTATCATCATAACCTTCTTAGTGTATCCCTCCATCTCTCTTAGATATATCCAATTTGGAGAGAACCATGTGTCGTTGGCTTTTATAGGGAGTGAGAGAATGAAAGTGTGTAAGAACATGCATGTGCTATTATTGGGTATTTCTGTCTCCTATGATATATTAACAATAATATATATATTTGGAAAACTATTTTTCAACATCTGGTTATCTATTGTATCTGTGTTGCCTTTATTATTTCAGAAGTTTTGTGTGACTTTAACTTAATTTACCATCTAAATACTTCTCATTATTATTGATTTTACTATTGATTTTTGAAAGAATCCCGCTAGGGAGACAATGGACTATTTGTACAATATGTACAATGGGTTATTGAGTTACAAAATGAACATCTCCCATACTATCTAGAATAATCATTTGAGTATTAGGGATAATAAACATCTTTCCATATTATCTAGATTAATCATCCGAGTATTAGAGATAATAAACATCTTCCCAAAAGATTAAATTGATTGGTAATACTAATGGTTATATCTCTAATACTCCATAAATTTTTATTGTAAACATTGTACACGTATTCCATTGGCTAAAACAAAATACAAACGATTAATACTTACTTAAGCATACGAGTAAATTAACCATTCAAATCCATTTAAATTGAATCAGAAGTGGGTAAGTGATCTCGTGACAAATGAAAGGATTGGTGAGTGGTGGTTGTTTGTGATGATACGATGGGCCATTGTGTCACGGGCAAGTATAGTAGTGTGTTGGGGTGGTGCTTTTGATGAGTAATTGGATTTTAGTGATGATATGGGAAATTTTAGTGGTTTAATGTACATCTAAGGATAAAGAATTATTATTAGGTGATAAAGTATATGAAATAATGTGGAAACAAATGTAGCATGCATGTGAATGTGAAGTGTGAAACCAACAGATTCTCTCCCACGGGTGAAGCTTCATCTCTGTGTATAGAGACAATGCAAACTTATTATACATATATAACGAAACTTGATCGGATCCAAATGTGACAGCAAAGAAACACAACCAAAGCATTCATGAACATATATATAGATACATACATATAAGATACATCGTCTTAACCAAGTTGGGTTGTCTGGTGGTTAGTTCACTAGTTTATTTTTAAATAAGTGTCGAAACTTCAAATTTCACCTTGTGTATGTAGCAATTCGTTAGTCAACGACAAATTCTTAAATAAAAATTTGATCTGATTCGCGACAAATTATTTTTTACATGCCGGATTAATTGATACGGTGAAAAAAAAACACATAATCTTATACATATAAAAGATTATTTTTTTATGACTTGTGTAAATTTTGTATTGACATTTTTTTATCATTTTATTACTTGTCTTATATTAAAAAGATTTTTTGTTAATAAAATTAAATTTTAAATTTTTTTCTCATAAAAAATTTGATATCATATTATAAAATTATTTACTTTAAAAATTTAAACTAATTAAAAAAAGTATATTAATAATTATATTTTTAACAGATAAATTATATATGATGAGTCTAAAAAATAACTTAAATAGGTTCCTATGTTATTCTAGAAGGTTTAAGTTGGAGTCAGTTTAATTATAACACTTGACTTACCATTTGAATTAACTGATTCTGATCTTATGTATCTAGTATTAATCTTGGTGCGTGCGTACCGTTTAATTGTGAATTTTAATTTTTTTTGTTAATTTGTTTTGGAATAAAGTCTTTTTCTATTTGGCATTTGCATTTTTCAATGACTTCAATCATAATTATATAATACATTAGCATTTGCAAGTTCCAACTTGGTATTATGAAAAATTGACCACTGGTTTTGCTGAATAGTAGTGAAGCTCGTGACTTAGGCATATATAATAGCTTAAGATCACATAATAAGTACAAACTTTTGAGCGATAAGAGAAGCATATATTCTTGACAAGACCAACACATTGAGACAATTGAAGTCAATGTTTTCAAAGTAGCTAGTCTTGGACCATTTTATTTCTTAAAAATGAAGTTATATTATTATCTGCGAGAAAATAATATTCCACCTCTTATACTATTAATTTATTTATGCAGATTTTGTAGGTAAAGATTTTAACAGATGTTATCCTTAGTTATAAGTTCATAAATAGAGTCTAAAAAGAACTAATACTCGGAATTGAGTTGTTTATTTAATTTATAGTAAAAAGTTGAGTTAATAGTTAATACAAAAGATGTTTAAATAGATTGGACATCATTGAGATAAATGATAATATTTGTGTTATGTGTAATAAAAAAATTAAATTTTTATAATATTTATTTATTACGTGTGAGTATATTAGGTAGATGTAGTATATATGGATTATTGATGTGGGTCATATTTAGATCATCTTAAATTCCATATATAAAAGAATACTTTAAGTTGCAGGACGATGTCTTTAAAAAAAGACGTAAAAAAATAGTTAGTGAAATTCTTTTCAATTATATAGAATATTGTTTATGTAGAAATGAATTCAATTTTTAGAACAAAATAATCGATGTATTAAATTGTGTTATTAGATCGTTTTATTGCTCTAAAAAATAATATAAAAATTATCACATATTATTGATAACAATATTAAAAATGATATAAGGGTTGCTTTATTTTATTTTTCTGACTTTCGTACGTTCTATTGAAGTATTGAGTGTGTTGATGAGCTTTTTTTTAAATAAAAAAAATATTCCACCTCTTAGGCAGCATTAAAAATATATGATTTGATCATAATATCATTTCTATTAAAAATTTAAACCGAAAGTTTTAATACACCTCTCAAATGTTTTTAGGTTTACATAAATTTTCTTTTGTATTTTCTTTCTCTTTGTGTTTATCTTATATTTAAATGGTTTCTTTTGAATTCAACAAAAATTCGAAATCTAAACTTTTCATTCTCCGAAACAAAAGACTAAAGTAATTCGTCTCCAACAAATTAAACTAAATTTATTATTGTTGGGTTTTTTCTTTTTTTTGTGAGGCCCAAGCTCAATATTTTGGGGGTGTATTCTTGCACCCTAGTGTCACAACTCTAATTCAGTTTTTGAGGTCTTTTGAGAGAAAGAGAGAATAGCCACCAAGTGAGAGAGAAGAGGGAAAACAGAATTCCCGTTTTTGCCCAAAGCAGTAAATTTCAAATGGCAGTTTCTCAGTTGTTCATCGTTGGATCGGCTTGAAATTTAAACTGCATGTTCCTATCGTCTTTTTCTTCATTCTGGTCGGTGGAGATGTTGATTGGATGTTTGCAGTAGGAGAAATTGATTTCGCAAGAGAGAAATTAGGTTTCCCGTTTTTACACAGAGCAGAAATTTTAGAACGGCAGTTTCTCATTCTTTCACCGTTGGATCAACGTGAAATTTGAACTGTAGATTCTTCACATCTTGTTATTCATTCTGAACGGTGAAGATTTTAATTGGAGGTCGGCAGAGGGAGAAATTGGCTTCGACATCAGCTCTGTTTTTTGGGTATATTTCATCTTCTTGCCTATTATTTGTGAGCTTTGGTGCATTGATGTTTTGGCTGGTTATATGCACGTTTTTGTATTTTGTTTGAGACTCTCTTGTATCTCATTTGATTATAGTGGAGCTATTTCATTGGTCTGGACGACCCGTGGTTTTTACCTCTCACATTGAGGGGGTTTTCCACGTTAAAATCTTGGTGTGTTCTTGTTATTGCTTTACTTGCTATATTTTCTTGTTATAGTTGCTGCCATATTGTGTTATGAGTGCTTCCATATTGTTCTTGTGTTGGACATTGTTGTCGTTTCCGCTGCTAGGCTCTTTCATACTGGTATCAGAGTTTGTTGGTATTTTTCTGAGCTTGTGATTCTGTGAATAATGGAAGCTAATACTAATACTAGTAGGATGATCACTCTTAATGGTCCTAATTATGATTTGTGGAAGTCAAAGATGGAAGATTTGCTTTATGTCAAAAATTTTCATCAACCAGTTTTTGGTACAGAGAAGCCTAATGATAAGTCTGATGATGATTGGACTTTGTTGCATAGACAAGTCTGTGGATATATTAGGCAGTGGGTTGATGATAATGTGTTGAACCATATTATTGGAGAGACACATGCTCGAACCCTTTGGATTAAGCTTGAACAGTTGTATGCTCAAAAAACTGGGAATAACAAGATGTTTTTGATCAAGCAGTTGTTGGCTTTGAAGTATACAGATGGGACATCAATGACAGATCACTTGAATAATTTTCAAGGAATTATGAATCAGTTATCTTTCATGGGCATCAAGTTTGATGAAGAGGTTCAAGGATTGTTACTTCTTGGCTCCTTACCAGACTCGTGGGAAATTCTCAGAATGTCATTGTCCAATTCTGCTCCTGATGGTGTAATCTCTATGGATCTTGTCAAGAGCAGTGTTTTGAATGAAGAGATGAGAAGAAAGTCACAAGGTACATCAACTACACATTCAGATGTTCTTGTTTCTGAGTCTAGGGGGAGAAGCAAAAGTCGAGGTCCTAAAGGTAGAGATCAAAGCAGAAGTAAGTCTCGAGGAAAGTATAAGAATATTGAGTGTCATCATTGTGGTCAAAAGGGACATGTGAAGAGATTTTGTTGGCAGCTAAAGAAGGAGAAAGCCAAGGCAAGTAAAGACAAGAGCACAAATAAAGATGATGGTAACAAGGAAGACAAGGTTAATGTAACTCATGATGATTTTCTTGTTGTTGAGGAGTTTGAATCTGTTAACCTTGTTGATAATAGCACTAGTTGGGTGATTGATAGCGGTGCTTCTATTCATGTTACATCTAGGAGGGATTTGTTTACGTCCTATACACCTGGTGATTTTGGTGATGTGAAAATGGCTCATCAAGGTGTTGCAAAATGTGCTGGTGTTGGACAGGTTTGTTTAGAAACCTCCAACGGTACCAAGTTGACTTTGAAGCATGTGAAGCATGTTCCAGATATTCGGTTGAACTTACTTTCTGTTGGTAAGTTGTGTGATGAAGACTTGGATAGCTCATTTTCTCGTGATAGCTGGAAGCTCACCAAGGGTTCCATGGTTGTTGCTAGAGGTACAAGACACTCTACTCTTTATTTAACTCAAGCAAAGATTGTGAAAGATGTTGTTAATACTGCTGAGTTTGTTGATGAAACTGATTTATGGCATAAGAGATTATGTCATATGAGTGAGAAAGGCATGAATATGTTATCCAAGAAGAATCTTTTATCTGGTTGTAAGGTTGCTTTGCAAAAGTGCAATCATTGTTTTGCTGGAAAACAAAACAGGGTCTCTTTTAAGAGCCATCCACCTTCAAGGAAGCCGGAGATACTTGACTTGGTGTATTCTGATGTATGTGGGCCGATGAAGACAAGAACACTTGGAGGGTCTATCTATTTTGTAACCTTTATTGATGATCATTCTAGAAAATTATGGGTTTACACTTTGAAGACCAAAGATCAAGTTTTGAATGTGTTCAAGCAATTTCAAGCTTCTGTTGAAAGAGAAACTGGGAAGAAGTTGAAATGCATTCGTACTGACAATGGTGGTGAGTACTCAGGTCCATTTGATGCTTATTGTAAATAGCATGGTATAAGACATCAGAAGACTCCTCCAAAGACTCCTCAGTTGAATGGCTTGGCTGAAAGGATGAACAGAACACTGGTTGAAAGAGTTAGGTGCTTGTTGTCACAATCTGGATTGGCAAAATCCTTTTGGGGTGAAGCTTTGAGCACTATTGTTCATGTCTTGAACCAGACACCATGTGTTCCCTTGCAATTTGAAGTGCCAGAGAAGGTATGGTCAGGTAATGATGTTTCTTATGATCATTTAAGAAGGATGTAAAGCTTTTGTTCATATTCCTAAAGATGAGAAATCTAAACTTGATGTAAAGACTAGGCAGTGTATTTTTATTGGCTATGGCATGGATGAGTTTTGTTACATGTTTTATGATCCTGTTAACAAGAAGGTGATTCGAAGTAGAGATGTTGTCTTTGTTGAAGACCAAACATTGAAGGATGTTGATCATGCAGAGAAGCCAATGGTTCAGCCTAGTAATGATTTTTCTGAGATGGATATTACTCCCTCTATGCCTATGGTAGAAGATGGTAGAGTTGAAGCTCAAAATAATGAGCATGATACAAGTGCAGGTGAAGATGGAACAGTTGATCCGATACTTGATGAAGTTGGTGATGATGATCAAGATGAAGAACCAGCTTTGGAAATTCCTGCAAATACACTCAGAAGGTCTACAAGAGAGAGGAAGCCTTCATCAAGGTATTCTCCACATGAGTTTGTTTTGTTGACTGATGGGGGAGAACCTGAATGCTTTGGAGAGGCTGTTGAAGATGAAAGCAAAGCTCAATGGTTTGAAGCTATGCAAGAAGAAATGAAGTCCTTGCTTGAGAATGATACCTATGAGTTGGTGAAGCTACCAAAGGGTATGCGAGTTTTGAAGAACAAATGGGTATTCAGAATCAAGAATGAAGAACACAATTCTAAGCCTAGGTATAAGGCTAGATTGGTTGTTAGAGGTTTTAGCCAGAGAAAAGGTGTTGATTATGAGGAGATCTTTTCTCCTGTTGTGAGGATGTCATCCATTCGTGCTGTGCTTGGATTAGCAGCATCTCTTGATTTGGAGATTGAGCAAATGGATGTGAAAACAGCTTTTCTTCATGGTGATTTAGATAAGGAGATCTACATGGAGCAACCGGAAGGCTTTGTTGTTAAAGGAAAGGAAGATTTTGTGTGCAAGCTTAAGATGAGTCTTTATGGGTTGAAGCAAGCTCCAAGACAGTGGTACAAGAAGTTTGAATCTGTTATGGGGAAGCATGGTTACCGTAAGACAACTTCAGATCATTGTGTATTTGTGCAAAAATTTTCTGATGATGATTTTATCATTCTTTTGCTTTATGTGGATGATATTTTGATTGTGGACAAGAATGCTTTGAGGATTAATGAGTTGAAGAAACAGTTGAGCATGTTCTTTGCTATGAAGGACTTGGGTCCTGCCAAACAGATTTTGGGCATGACTATTACTCGTTATAGAGATTCCAAGAAGCTTTATTTGTCACAGGAGAAGTACATAAAGAAGGTGCTTCAAAGGTTTGGCATGAATGATGCCAAATGTGTTACTAGTTCTTTTGCTCCTCATTTTAAGTTGAGTACCAAGCAGTGTTCAATCACTGATGAGGAGAAACAAGCAATGAATGAAATTCCTTATGCTTCAGCTGTTGGAAGCTTGATGTATGCTATGGTGTGTACTAGACCAGACATTGCTCATGCGGTTGGTACAATGAGTCGTTTTCTCTCTAATCCAGGTAAAGAACATTAGAATGCTGTTAAATGGATTATGAGATATCTCAAAGGTACAACTAACTTGAGTTTGAGTTTTGGTGGTGAGAAACCTTTGCTAGTTTGCTTTACTGATACAGACATGGCAGGAGATATTGATTCTCGAAAGTCTACTTCAGGTTATTTGGTCAAGTTTGCAGGGGGAGCTATTTCATGGCAGTCAAGGTTACAGAAGTGTGTTGCACTTTCTACCACAGAGGCAGAGTTTATTGCAGCAACTGAAGCATGTAAAGAGTTGTTGTGGATGAAGAAGTTTCTTGCAGCACTTGGTTTTAAGCAAGACCGTTATGTCTTGTTGTGTGATAGCCAAAGTGCTATTCATCTTGCCAAGAACTCTACTTTTCATCCAATATCAAAACATATCGATGTTAGGTATCATTGGATACGGGATGTGTTAGATTCTAAGTTGTTGGAACTTGAGAAAGTTCACACTGATGACAATGGTGCTGATATGATGACAAAAGCATTGTCAAGAGAAAAGTTTGAAACATGTTGTTTGATCGCCGGAATGGCGAGGGCCTCCACCTAGTCGAGAAGGGGGAGATTTGTTGGGTTTTTTCTCTCCTTTGTGAGGCCCAAGCCCAACATTTTGGGGGTGTATTCTTGCACCCTAGTGTCACAACCCTAATTCAGTTTTTGAGGTCTTTTGAGAGAAAGAGAGAATAGCCACCAAGTGAGAGAGAAGAGGAAAAACAGAATTCCCGTTTTTGCCCAAAGCAGTAAATTTCAAATGACAGTTTCTCAGTTGTTCACCGTTGGATCGGCTTGAAATTTAAAATGCATGTTCCTATCGTCTTTTTCTTTATTCTGGTCGGTGGAGATGTTGATTGGATGTTTGCAGTAGGAGAAATTGGTTTCGCAAGAGAGAAATTAGGTTTCCCATTTTTACACAGAGCAGAAATTTTGGAACGGCAGTTTCTCATTCTTTCACCGTTGGATCGACGTGAAATTTGAACTGTAGATTCTTCACATATTGTTCTTCATTCTGAACGGTGAAGATATTAATTGGAGATTTGCATAGGGAGAAATTGGCTTCGACATCAGCTCTATTTTTTGGGTATATTTCATCTTCTTGCCTATTATTTGTGAGTTTTGGTGCATTGATGTTTTGGCTGGTTATATGCACGTTTTTATGTTTTGTTTGAGACTCTCTTGTACCTCATTTGATTATAGTAGAGTTATTTCATTGGTCTGGATGACCCGTGGTTTTTACCTCTCACATTGAGGGGGTTTTCCACGTTAAAATCTTGGTGTATTCTTGTTATTGCTTTACTTGCTATATTTGCTTGTTATAGTTGCTGCCATATTGTGTTGTGAGTACTTTCATATTATTCTTGTGTTAGACATTGTTATCGTTTCCGCTGCTAGGCTCTTTCAATTATTGCCAACAAACGGACCTCAACTTAGTCAATCACATTATGAGCAGGTTATAATAATCTTCATGAAGCTAAAAAACAATCCAATTAATACATATAACGAAACAAAAGATAAGACAATATATATAACTCGAGCTCCTAATATAGACACCGGGTATTATTTGACTTGCAACTTGCTATAAATTACTTTTTTCAAGTTTTAAATCTGATCTTGTTAAATTTAACTTGAACGAAGCCTGTTAAAAAAATTTAGAGAAAATTCCATTTTTTTTACGAGATGTTAAAATAATATTTTTTTTTTCTTATTTTATAAATGTATATTTTTCTTTCTTCTAATTTTTAAAAAATCTCATTTGTAATCTGTTTTAAACTTTTTATGTTAACTAATGTTAACTTTATCTATTTTTTAATAAAAAATAAATTATTTAAAAAAAAAATACAAACTAACAAAAAATTTTATCATTAAATTTTGTTTACCAAAATACCTTTTAATAAATTATTTTTTTATTGATTAAATTATAGTTTTAAAAAATTTAATAATTATATTATTTTTTTCTAAAATATCCTTCAATAATTTTTAATTATTAAATTATATTTTTATAAAATTTTTCGTTAACAATTTTTGTCATATTTTACTATTAATTTTCGATATCTATATATATATATATATATATATATATATATATATATATATATATTATTTTAATATTAAATAAAAAATTTTAGTAAGATTATTTTTCAATATTAATATATATTAATTTTTATACGTATTAACAATGGTAAAAAAAATTATTTAATGTTAAAATAATATATATTGACATCGAAAAATTAATAGTAAACTGTAAAAATAATTGTTAACAAAAATTTTGGTAAAATTATAATTTAATAATTAAAAAATTATTGAAGAGTAGGTATCTTAGAAAAAAATAATTTAATTATTAATGTTTTTAAAAGTATTTTGATAAAAATACAATTTAATCAATAAAAAAATTTATTAAATGATATTTTAGCAAGCAAAATTTAATGATAAAAGATAAAATTTTTGTTAATAGATATTTTTTTAAAAAATAATTTATTTTTTCTTAAAAAATAGATAAAATTAATATTAATTAACACAAAATATTTAAAATGGATTAAAGAGGATATTTTTTAAAAGTTAGAAGGGATGAGAATGTACTTTTATAAAATAAAAGGGAGAGGAGTGTCATTTTAACATCTCGCAAGAGAGGAGAGTGAAATTTTCTCAAAAATTTTATATTTTTTAATATATCAAATTCAATATCTACAATAATATCTAAGTGTTCAAAGTATTTGAATTTAAATATGCACAATTATTTATAATAAAGTTAACATATTCATTCAAGCTTCAAATAAAATAATAGCTTTTTTAATTATGACAAATTATTTATATATTTATTTATATTTTAAAAAGTCTAGATAGATGGAACAGTCAATTAAGTTAATTAGTAAATTTGATCATGATTTATTCCTATTAGACTAATTAATGAGTCATCAGGACTTAATTTATTAATTAATTACAATCCAATTTATTAATTACATTTTTTTATATTTTTATCATAGTACTTTTGATATATTAAATGCATTAAAAATATAAAAGTTACTATTCTTAGAACTTCTAAGGATACTTAATTTCTTATATTAATTTTTTAGTATTTTCTAACCCAATAAATTAAAAAATTAATTTACCGTAAATTAAAATTTTATTTAAGAATTATATTAAATAATAACTTTGTAGATATGAAGTTATTTTTGTACATATCAATTGCCCTAGCTATTTTTGGCATTTTTTTAATCTAGAAGCTAGTTTTTGGCATTATGTGGCAAAACTTAGATCTGAAGAAATAAAATCATATCATAACATAGCTAAAAATGAAATCATAATTCCATATATACTTGTGATTACTTGATTGGATGAATTGGGCGAATTTTTCGTTGTAGGTCTCCATCTCTTTCAGCTACATACATGCATAGTTAGCAGTTCCACTCTTTTATAAATCCAAGTTATCTTCATCTAAATTAAGGTTAGGACTTAGGAAATAAAAGTCTAGTTTCGCATGATGAGATAGACATGAACAATTGAGGCTATATACGTGGCTGATGAGTTTGTAACATTTAGATTATTATTATTATTATTATTATTATTATTATTATTATTATTATTAAGCTCGTGTATTATTTATGTTTCTTCATGCATATATATTTCCACCTTTAATTAAATAAAATAAAGTCAACTCGTATTTTAAAATTTTAAAAATTGTCACGTTTAAATTGTTTTTAGCAAGTTAATAATTAAGATTCTAATAAATTTCAATTTTTGTTGGGTTTGGGACTTTCGTCAAAATAAGAAATAAGTAGTTCTTATTTTAATTTGAAGGTTATATAGTAGTAAAAAGTTAATTGATTATCAATTTAATTATATGTCTTTTGAACTAATTAGATGCAATGCACCTTAGCTTGTTTATTTAATATATATTTGATATTTGATAGTTAACAAAAGATGAGATAATCAAGCCAACTCATTACCCATTAGGTTGCCGTGAAAACCAACCTAAAAATGACGACACGGATTGACGTTTGATCACGATTAACAATTTTCAGAGAGAGAAAAAAAATCATGAAGTTAACATAGTATGATTTTTAAAACTAAATGAATAATATAAATTTTAGGAAATTATATAGTAATTAACTTATAAGGTATACTTATCAATACACTTATATATGTATCATTGAAAATTTTTTATTTATTTCCTTACCTAAAGTTAATTAAAATAATATATCAATATTTTTATATATAAAAAACAAGTCAAATAACTATTTACATCGAGATATTTCTATGTGATGCAGATAATAATTGGAAATCATCAAATAATTTATGTATTTAACTAAATAATTATATTTTTTTACGTGAAAATATCTTTAGATAGATCATAGTCGCAAAACAAAATACCCTAATCCTCACAGCCGTCAAACTCTCTTCATTTTTCTTTTCATACCAAAGCTCATTGAAATATTGATGTTAATACTTTATCTAAAGAATTTAATTTTAATATATTGATAGTGTAAAATATTTTATATAATTATATAATTATATTTATTTTTTTAAATAATTATTTACTTAATTAATATAAAAAATAATTATTTTTATTAATATATACATAATTAAATACACATATAAAATTATTTTATATTTATAATAATTAAAATTAAATTCTTATCTAAATTATTAAGGAGTATCGTGTATGCATGAGTTGTGTATAATAATAAATAATGTAGTAACTCAATAGGAAAAATCACGTGAAGAGAGAAAATTAAAAGAACGTTGACGTAGCGTGGAATCTGTTTAGGGTAGATTTTCAACTTCAACTCGTACTGTGGGTGGCAACCACTGATTTCATAACACGTGTCAAAAAGGGTAACGTGGCAGCATTTAAACCGTCCAATTGAAACCGGAACGGAATGGAAGACGCGGGTATGATGACCTTTGTACACAAAACATGACTTGCCGTTGTTTATAAGCATGCTCTCTATTAATGACATTATTCATTAATTAAGATAGTAGTTATTCATCCTCTCTTGTTTACTTAGTGAATCTTTTTATAGCAATAAAATAGGTAAAGTGTCAAAAATCAAAATACATTCTGTTAAGTAGGGATGTCAAAACTTTCTGAGACGCGAGAATTTTTGTAGAGATTGTCCCGAATAGGGATCCGATTATGAAAAAATTTTTCTGTGGGAATGGAGATGAGGGACAAAATTCTCTCGAAGTAGGCGCGGAGACTCAAGCGAGAATCCCCGTCCTATTCTCGCTATTTTCCAAAATTTATGAATTTCCTAAATTATCCTTAATAGTTTATTTCTCGCATATGTTTTTTAGTCATTTCTCACACACACACATATATAGAAACTCAAAACTCCTAATCTTTATTTGCATAACCCTTCTTCAATTCAGAGATCCCTAACGCTGTCCATACTCCATCCAACCTCTCTGCAGCCACCCTTCTCACCGCATCGTCACACCTCACTGTGTCATCACCCTTACCATGTCGTAATTTCTATTTGCGGCGTTCCTTTTTGTAATTCTGCCGTCGTGTTCATTCTCCTTTCTATTGCCACGTCTCCCACCTCGTCCACTGCTTTCTCCTTTGGCTCGTCGTTGCGTCCTCTCCTCTTGCGTCATTTTGAAAGAAGTCACTATCGTGTCATTTAGACTTTTTGTATAAAATCTTGTAGTTTTTGTATAAGATAGATACTTGCAGCTCTATTCATATGGAAATTAATAATTAGTTAGAACTATTATGTAGATGGGGAATGGGGTCCCCGCGGAGAATGGAGTCCCGTAAAAAATGGAGATGGGAAGCAATATTCCCCCACAACGGGGAATATGGACAGGGATGGGGAACAAATCTGAGGGCAGAGATAGGGAGTAGGGAGGCTTCCCCCGTCCCCACCCTGCCCCATTGACATTCCTACTGTTAAGTAGACAACAAAAAATTTGAACAATGTGAATAATAAATTAAAAATTTGGTCTAATAAAAAAATCACTTAAATTATTCAAACCAAAAATATTATTCGATTATTTCAAAATTTTAACAATTTTTTCTATACTTTAATTTACCAAATCAATTTACTAAATCTTCTGATATCGCGTCTTCATCGATAATCCTCCTTTACCGACGTTAATCTCTCTCACCGAATATCACCGAATTGAACAAAATAACCATCCAATTAAAAATTAAAATAATCATTTACTTATCTACTAAACTGAACATTTAACATGTTTTACTTGTATTTACTTAAACTAGTCATCCTCATAAAAAATACAATAACTATCTGGCAACCTAGTGAACTAAACAACCGGCGTATTATTCGTTATCAATACATGAACTTTCACTGTTTATATTGTTAGATTGTTCACCCTTCACATCAACAGATACGTGAGAAGGAAAACACGGGTGTGACTGTGGCTACGGAGGGAATTACTGTACACGGTGAAACTGCGACAATGTCGGCGAGAGGTTGTAGCGGCGTCGGCACAGCCGGGGTGCAATGACAATGGGATGCATAGATGTAGCTGCAGAGGGATTTTTCTTTGCTACGAAGGGACAATGGCACAAGGTAAGATTTCAGCGATGTCGACGAGGGTGTTTCTTATTCTGGGTATTGGTGATGTTGTAAGGAGACATAAATAAGTTAAAGGGAGGTTTTGAGTTTGGTGGTTGGAGAAAGGGAGATGCGAGAATGGGTTTGACAATGTTGATGGGAGAGAGGGAAAGGAGAAGAACCTGTTTGAGTGTAGAGGAGTGTTAGGGCATCAATAAGTTTTGTGATTTGTAACCATTAATTAGTCATTATTAGTATTTTTAACGGTGTGAGATTTCATCCAATAGTGTTGGATTACTTATTTTTTTTACTGGTTAAGTACTAACCAAATTTTAATAAAAGTGTTAACCCCTAGACTTTCTCTTGTGTGTATTTTGTCTTCTGTGTTGGACAGTGATTGAAAGCTATTTTCATATTTTCATGCATGGACTGTGGTGTTTTTGTCATAGACCAGAGAACGACGACGGTAAGTTTTGGGTGTGGATCGGAGATTGAGAGATTATAAATAACCGTATAATAGTGTAAATGTATTTAATTGCTCATTCTAATTTTTTAATTTTATTTTTTTTAATTCATTGTTCATATTATTCACGATTATTATTATTTTCCTGTACTTTTTCGTCAAATAATATCTAAAAATTTTAAAAGATATTAATGATAAATAAATTTTCGAAAGATTTAAATACGCAATAAAAAAATTAAATATTAAATATATATAATTTAATTTTGATACATATAAAGAAATTTTTTACGTGTATTTAATTACATAATACCACATTAATAAAAATAATTACATTTTACATTAATCAATAGTCCTAAAAAAAATAAATATGATTATATAAATGTGTAAAATGTTTTACACAATCAGTATATCAAAATTAAACTCTAAATATATATTCTAAAAAATAATTTTAGATATTAGATTTTGATACAAATTTTTGCAAAAACTATTATAAAAATAAAAAATTTTCATCTTTAAATTTTGATAATTTTATATCAAGTGATTTTTTTTAAACAAATTAGTATGAATAACCACATTATTTTGAAAAATATAAAAAATAAAATTTAAATTTATTTCAAATTTTTTTACGCCTTCTAAATATTTATTTAAATATTATAAAAAATTTAAATCAAATAGTTAAGTTGTTTACTAAATATATATGAAAATTTTTTGCCATTTATTATTTTTATTACATTTTCAAATTATTTAAAAATTATTTTATTGATAACATTTTTTGAATACCTTTTTATTAGCATTTGAAAATTTTAAATATCAAATTAATAGTTAATTCTATCCTTAAAAGTTAACATCTTTAATAAAAATATTAAAAGATACGACTAAATTAACTCCCAAAATACTTAATTATATATTCGTCGCATAAAAATTGAAATACGTTAAATTAAACATTTTTTAATCAATAATCTTTATTATAGAAAATGTACTGTTACATATATTAAAAAAAAGTAATTACTATATATTCCCATATAAATATATAAATTATTTTATATATTTTTAAAAGATATTTTGTCAAATCAACTACTATAAAATAACTAATTTTTTTATATACATATCACATGGTTATCTTATTTTATATATATATATATATATGGTGTAGTTTATGGTGGTCACAAGTTTTGATGTCTATAGTGGCTATAAATTTCACAAAATGATATTTTCAACCAAATAAAATAAAAAATTAAAGCACGTTTCAGTTCTATTAATAAATAATGACATGTTTATGAGTGTAGATAAAAGAAAAAAATTAGTCCATTTATCATATTTCTTGACAAAAAAAATAATCTATCGTTTTCTTTCGTCGTCGGAAATGAAGTCGCTACCAATGCCCAAAATTTAAAAAATGATAGTATCTAAAAATACTTACATTGCATTGATATTTTTATTATCTACTTATACTTTTTTTTTATAATTAATAATTTTAAATTTCACTTTACTAATATTAAAATTTAATTAATAACAGTAACTTTAGACTTCAAAATTTTTATTGCAGAATAAAATGATTATTTTAATTAAAAATAAAAAATATAAATAATTATTTATTAACGTGAGAAAAAAATTAATGCAATGTAAGTATTTTTAGATACTATCATTTTTTAAATTTTGGGCATTGGTAGCGATTTCATTTCCGACGACGAGAAAAAACGATAGATCATTTTTTTTGTCAAAAAATATGATAAATGGTCTAATTTTTTTCTTTTATTTACACTCATAAACATGTCATTATTTATTAATAAAACTAAAACGTGCTTCAATTTTTCATTTTATTTGATTAAAAATATCATTTTGTGAAGTCCATAGCCACCATAAGCACCAAAACTTATGGCCACCATAGACTACACCTATATATATATTATATAGTGGCGGAGCTTGAAACGAAATTTTGGGGGAGTCAGATAGAAGATAATTGTCAAGATGTTTTTGATATGAATCTCATTTAAGATAAGTTTGTCTAACCTCATCTCTCTGATTTGGATAATATTGCCAAATTTAAAGCCATTTTTCAGGGTATCGTTATAAAGAATTAAGGTCAAACTTATCAGATATAACTCTTTAAACTTTTAAATGTTGTATCTTACTTTTTTCGTGATTCATTAAAGTAGAAGAACTATCTACAGGTGTTGATATTGTAAAAGTTATATGTTTTCCTTCTTAAATATTAGTCTTCCTCTTAAAAAATGCATCATCAACTCTTTGATTTTTTATGACTATTTTATATAAAAATTTGAATATATATCCAGTAAAATATGTAAAAAAAGAAATTAGAAGGATAAATATTAAAATTTATAATATTTATTGAATTTTTTTATCAATTTATACACATATAATAATATCAATACTTATTGAATATTCTAATATTTTTATCATATAAAAAATTAAATTAAATAAACAGTAAAATATAAAATAATATTAAATTACATAAATAAAAAATACCTAATTTTTTATATTTGAACTCAAAAGTAAAGGGAGTGTTGCTTATTGAATAGAGAGTTGCGAAATGCAAATACACTCAATTCAGTCCAAATCCAATATGTTTTGAATGTTTAAAACTAAAAATTATTGTGCAATAAAAGCAAGAGACGAAGATTAAATTTTGGTATTTTAAATCATAATAAAATATTTGAGCCAACTGAACTATTTTTTATTTTTTGAAAAAGTATTACTAAACTTTTTAATAAAAATTTGGGAGGACCATGGCCACCCCTTGTCTGAACTAAACTCTGCCACTGTATATATATATATATATATATATATATGAAACTTATTTGATAATCAAAATCTTCTTATTCTGTACATATATATCGACCGTCTAAATCATTCCTATCTTTAGTAGCATAATTCGTTTATTATGTATACATTATACATACATGTCTAAAGTATTCAAGGCAATCCATCTATATGTTATTTGTTGCATGAAAATATTAACCTCATCAATGATGATTGGCATAATTGATAAGAAGAGATTTGAATCTTAAAGAGTCAATTTCATTTCATTTACTAAAGTTAAAAACAATTTAGTAGATAATTAGTGAATACTTTTATAAATGTTGAAAATATTCTAGTCATCCCTGATTTTAGTAGAGCTAGGATGATTACTAGTGCTGAATCTAACTAAATTTCTACTAATAAAATATATATAAAAAAATGGTAGTTCCTTTTTTTCAGTTATTATTTAAATCATAATGTATTTATAAGAATAATATACTAAAAGGTGTTAATACATTTTTCTAGCTTTATCCATATTTCTTGTTATATTAACTAAAAATAACGTTAGGAAACTAATAATTTTTTTTCAACTAACATAAAAAAATTGTTTAAAATTATTTTATTTATCTTATATTTTTAGACTCTAAATTATAAACTTTTATTCTAAATTTTAAATTATAAAAATAAATTATAAAATTAATTAATGTTGACTAACTTTTAATTCTAAATTTTAAATTATAAAATTAATTAATATTGACTAACTAAAAAATTATTCTTATATTTTTTCTTAATTAAATAAATATAACAAGCATAAATTAGCAACGACTTTTATTGCTAATTACCAAATCAACCACCCATAGATACCTAATTCTTTTCGTTTTAGAATTGTTTCCCAAAATGGAATTCTATACACCTGTATATATGGAAAGGGTTATTCGATTCTTTAGACTAATAATGATTTTCTCATAAATGCCTTTGAAATTTTGAAAACGCCAGCTTAAATGCTATAAAGCATGTTTGGAAATCATCAAAGATATTTTTATTTTCACTAGCTTGGGATGACTATTTTTTGTTTTATTAATACTATTGCAAATCCAAAAGCTAAGGTTTTATATATAAATGAAAACTCACATACAGTTAATTAATAATTACTAGACAATAATTTAATTAAATATGTTAAATTATTTAATATTTTTAATTAATAAATTTGTATAAAGACAATTATATATCTCTACCATATATATATATATATATATATATATATATATATATATATATATATAATTTAGTTGCTATGTATGCATGCACTTATCCTTTAAGTATCATACTCTTAATGAGTTCTTCATTAATTTTCATAATAAATTCATTGAGTCTACGTAGCAATTCACTCTCTTTTGGTACAAGCAATTCTCCTTTTCATTAGAATAATAAAATTGCTACATTCTTTTTATGAATATCTTGATGGCTGCTACATATGGTGGGTCATTTGGTAATCATATAATAATAAATTAATAATAATAATGCTTCTAATTCCACACATGTAAAAACGAGAGATAATTAATAAATGATAATGCGACAATATGATGAGAGATCATATATAATACGAAAGGATGTTTTACGAATTACCATATGAATAAAAATTTAGTTAAATAATCGTGCGAACTTTTTATCTCTTAAAAAAAAGGAAAAGTATATATTGTTCACAAAAAGGAAAACCACATTATTCGAGTGGTAAAAATTTTTATATAGTTATTTTTATATAAAGTTAATATTTAAAAATTATTAAATAATTTAATAAGTTTAACTAAATTATTATTTAATAATTTTTAATTATAAATTTTATACGAAGACAATTACATATGAGTGTTAAGTTTACCTATACGAGCAACCAAATCAGATGCAAATTTTCGGGAAAAAAAATTATTAACTCAAACTTTGTTTAAGTTAAATATTTATAATGCAAATCATATCAAAATCATCGTTTTAGACGTTAATTATATATTGGAATAAGTGACAATAGTTCGAAAACAATAAACTATATATACTTCATTCTTAATACTTCACAATAACTTAAAAGAACTACGTAACACCTTCGCTTAATGTGTTATAAATATAATCACTAATCATCAGATATCACATTCAAAATATGAAATCAAATATCATCACATTACTACATTTTTTCCACAAAATGTTGTTTAGTTATACACGGGTGATGTGAGGAAAATTTCGAAGTCAAAAAAAAAAAAAATCTTTCGCACACACTACCTAAGTACCTATACTTAGCTTAAAATTATACGTAAAAATAATTGGCATTATGAGTATTATATATTTAGAAAAATATTAGATGCCTAGTAAAATTTATTAATTTTTGTTATTATTTTTAATTATTAGTCTAATTTTTTTAGTTTAACAATTTAATAATATATCTTAATTTTAATCAGTATTTTTAAATATTAATAATTAATTATGGTTTAAAAATAATAAATTTTATTAATTTTTTAATATTTTTTTCAGTCATATTAAATGTACATCAAAGTCAAATATTAGTATAAAATACATATTAAAAATAAATTAAATAATATATATTAATAATAACTGATTTTGATAATTAATTTACTGTGCAAATATATTATTTGGATATTCCTATATCACTTAAAAAGTTGGGACATTATTCACAGCAAAGTAGCAACCGTGTTTTCAAGTGACTTTCCCTTTGCAAACTTGATATACAAATAACCTCAACCTCTTTTCTTTCTTTTGTTCACTAGGTAAACAAATAAATAGATTTTAAAAAATATCATGTTTTAATATATTATTAATTATTTTCTATCTATCTATCTATCTATTATAATAAAGGATATAAAAACAGCGTACTGTAATTTTTTTCTTTCGTTTTATATAATACAAAACACATATTTTTACTATTTCAAAGACTTGAATTAAAAATTTATTGATTAAAATATTAGATATTTACGATTTTAACTATTTTTATATTTATTATTATATATATTTAATTCATAAAAAATATATTAATAAATACGTTGGTGTCAATTAAGGATAAAAATGAGTTGAGCGGATCCGAATTGAATTTTAGTTTTGATAAACCTGACTTATGTTGTAAATAGATAGTTCAAGTCTAGGTCTATTATCTTTTATAGACTTTTTTTTTAAATTCGAATCTAATTTTTGTTTAAAATCTGACAAACTCAGGAGCCTATTTGAAAAATATGTTTTCTGAATTATAACTTAAAATAATAAACTTAGAAGTTCTAAATTAACATTAAATATATTCTAAAATTTATAATTCATAATTTGTAAAGCATAATTCATTTATATATCATCAATCATTACTCACATATATCATCATAGCCATACTTACAATCTATAAACTTTTTCTTTGAACAAAAAGTTACAATCTTAACTAAGTTTTGAACAATAATTTTTTTAGTTTTGTTTTGTATTTAATATAAATAAATAATTAAAAATCAAAACTAAAAATAATTTATTTTTATAAAAAAATATTTTACGAGCCGACTCAACAAGTTTAATTTTGTAAGTTTTTTTTTAAACCTATGATTTGACATTTTTAACTAACATGCTTTATAAAAAGTTCAAACAACCTAACCTATTTAATAAAACGAGCTAAGTTTAAAATAAATCGAGTCACAAACCTCCATCGGATACAGGGACGATTCTAGGTGTAAGGGTATGGGGACAAATACCCCACTATAATTTGAAATTTTTTTGAATAGTACATGATAATAATATTTATTTGTCCTCATTAAATTATTAATTTTGACCTCATTTTTCTCAACTTTTTTAAACTTGATATTTAATTTGAGAATTTCATATTAAATGTGTTATAACGATCAATTCTCAAATTTAAATGAGATTAGTATTCTTTCTTAAAAATTGATTTGCAAGAATATTATTTATCTATTGATATTTCTTCTTTTGAAGTTAGTTTTAATTTTTTTTATGACAACTGTATTAATGAAAAGAACTTTCTAAACTATAAATATCATCAAGACTTAATTATATTGTGTGAAATGTGAATTTTTAGATGATTATTTAATGATACATGTAGACGAAAAATGTTTTAATTGTATTATTAATTTTTTTTCAATCTTTCTAAAATATGAAACTTAAAAAAAAATTTTAAATTATATGTTATTATTTAAAAAAATAAAAAATTAATCATATTTTATAATACTAATAATAATAATAATAATAATAATAATAATAATAATTATGCTACCTGTGCATAAAAAATAACTATTCGTAAGAATATATATTCGAATATAAAATATATATCAAAAATTATTTAAATAATATATGTATTTATATATAAATATATAATAAATAATTCAATAATTAATTTTTTATGTAATTTTAATATTTTTTATAAAAATTATTATCATATTATATATATCTATTTTCACTATCAAAATTTTTTAGATTCGTGTTATTGATTAAATAGCCTGACCCACTTTGACTCATAGTGCCAATCAATAACCAGTGCTAATAATAGAAAGTGTAAAAATATGTATTCATTATAATCGAATAATCAAGTAAGAAATACTTTTTTAGTAATTAATTAATCACTTATGGTTAGCATATACTTAGCATAATTAGTTGTGGCCTAGCCTGACCACTAAGCTGAATCCTATGCTTCTTGTTTTGTTGCTTCCAAATTTCTGTTATAAGAGTTATTATTTTATTATTATTATCATTATTATTATTTTGCTTTGCACCTTAAAAGTCTGTTCGTTTTTTTTTTTTGATTCAGTGTAGAAAGAGTTTCAAGAGAGAGAAAATAAGCCTCATTGCTTCCCGCGTTTTCCATCTTCTCCAATACCACTTTCTTTCTTTTCTTTTTCTTTTTTTTTTTTAATTATGCGTGCAAGCGATTCTCTTATACTCTCATCAAAACCCTACCTTCCCACATTTCTTGGTCCCCATAACACCTTTTGTTGTTTCTTTAAGCTTCTGCATTCACTTCCCAACCTCACATTTTCTTTAAATTTTTTTGCTTTTTTAATTTCCTCTTTCATCTTTCTTTTTCAAGAAGGAAATAAAAACACACAGAAACCGAAAAAAAATAACACCATTTTAGTTTTCTCTCAGCTCAATATCAATTTGCCTTAGCTTGTCCTTGTCTGGGGTTTCGTAATCTTCTTCAATCGCTTTCAAAGGTTTGAACTTTTCCAAATTTCTCTATTTGGCTCTGTTTGATCAAGCATGTTTTTTAAGCTTTTTGAGGTGACTAGTTAGTTAGGTACGGTTTCTGATCATCATAGATTCAATTACTTAGATAGAGATAGCAATCATTGCTTTGTTGAAGTAGTTTTGGTTTAACTGTTTGTTGGATCTCTCAAATTCTTAGAAAGTTGCACTAAGAATAATCTCATATATATGTGTTTACTTTTTCAATTATCAACTTCGATATGACAAAAGGAATCACTTTGTGGAACTATTGGACTTTCTTTTTTTTTTTTTCTTCTGATAAAGGGGTTTTGAATTGAATTGGTTCTGATCTCTATTGTTATCATTGTTTAGATCATTTTTCAATTGAACAATGGGAAGCCATATGAGCAAGAAGATCCCTGAAACATCATCAACTGTTAGCATCAGTACCGATATGCACTATCGAACCGAATTGAGTTCCTATGAGGCTGCTTGCAAGCTTGATGCTGATTTGCAGTCATTCGACAACATCCTTCAAGCTCGAACGAATCAGGTCATCAATACTCTCGCAACTGGCGTTGAAGTTCGAGCTCTTTCGTTCGATTCGCTCAAACAAGTCACAGAATGTCTTCTGGAGATGAATCAGGAAGTTGTGAAGGTAATCTTGGACTGCAAGAAAGATATATGGAAGAGCCAAGAATTGTTTGAGCTTGTTGAGGAATACTTTGAGAATAGTTTGCAGACTTTGGATTTCTGCACTGCATTGGAGAAGTGTCTGAAGAGAGCAAGGGATAGCCAATTGCTTATCCTTGTGGCCCTTCAGCAGTTTGAGGAGGAAACAGAATCCGGGGATAACCGGTACACGAGGACTTTGCAGGAGCTGAAGAATTTCAAAGCAGCTGGTGACCCTTTCACTGAAGAATTCTTCCAAATCTTTCAATCTGTTTACAAGCAGCAGATACTAATGCTTGAGAAGTTGCAATTCAGGAAGAACAAGCTTGATAAGAAGCTGAGATACATCCATTCTTGGAGGAAGGTGTCTTGTCTGATATTTGTGGCTACATTTGCTACTGTCTTGATCTGCTCAGTCGTGGCAGCGGCCATTGCTGCTCCTCCGGTTGCGGCCGCAGTGGCTGCTGCTACCTCTATCCCAATTGGTTCAATGGGGAAGTGGATTGACTCCCTTTGGAGGAACTATGAGAATGCATTGAAAGGGCAGAAGGAAGTGATTAGCTCGATGCAGGCCGGTACCTATGTTGCTATAAAGGATTTGGACAACATCCGGATTCTCATTGACCGGCTTGAAATTGAAATCGAATCTCTATTGCACAATGTGGATTTTGCTATAGAAGAAGAAGCCGTGAAGGTTGCCATAGTGGAGATCAAGAAGAAGCTGGGAGTGTTCATGAAGAATGTTGAAGATTTAGGAGTTCAAGCCGATATGTGTAGCCGCGACATTAGGAGAGCAAGAACTGTGGTTCTGCAAAGAATCATAAAGCATCCAAACAACTGAAGAACAATGTCTTAATTATACCTCGCCAATCAAGTAACTGATACAGTTTGTTGGAGATTACATTATGTGTTCCTTATGATAGTTTCTTGATCTTTAGTCATCTTGGATCCAAGAACATTTGGATTCATGTTAAAGCTAATAATTGGACTATACTATGTTGTTCATTCTGCTTGTCTAGGCAGCTGAAATTTTTTATTCTTTTCATACAATAGTGTACCAGCAATGTAAATATTTATTTTTTGTTTCATGATTTCATTATTTTTTATTAAAATCTTGTTTCTTTCAACCAATTACTTGCATGCTAATCATATAAAAATTTATCTATACATCACCTCCACATTAAATTAAACTTACAAATACGGTACACATGTACTTGTATAATAATGAATGTAGAATTAAATTGAGCTAGACAAATATAGAAACAGAGGTACATAAGGTAGAAATATTTGGTGTTAGATCATATCTGCATTAATTAGTGCCAAATATGGATAAACTTGGCATGCAAGAAAGCATGGAAAGAAGAAGCAAATCTTAAACAAATACGGGTATGTTATGACTTTGTTGTCCTGTGTAAGACTTAACAAAGTGGAGAAGAAGAAGTTACACGGAACTTGGAAGATTGATAATGAAGATAGTTAACAGATGGCAAATTAGGTAGGTATCACTAATCTTGATAGGAGAAGAGTCACGTTCTATTATCTGTATCACTTTTGGTTTATCTAAGAGAATATTATTAATCACTTCTTTTTTCTTTTCCTTTTTTATAAGAATCCTACAATTCATTGCCTTATATGTTGCTTGGAAAATTAGTGAAACTCAAATTTATTGCAAAAGTGTATTTAAATATGAAATGTTACATGTTTTATATCCAAGTAACCATATCTGCAAATACAAACTATATGGTCTTTGTGACATAAAAAACATTGTTGCTAAACACATGAATCCTAAAGAAGTTTTAAGAATTATAATAGGTATACGAGGCAAAACTTGGTTGATCATCTGAACGGGTTTTCATACAAATAGAATTGCATGCAGCAACAAATCCATGCTCTAAGGGTGACACTTAGATCTCGTCTTCAGAAAGCTGAGAATCGGTTGAGGCCGAATATTGAAAGATGTTGCCGGAATCAAATAAGCGCAGACTAAAGACACATAGAGTTTGAACCAGACACAGGAGAAAGTGTAGTATATGCATGTGCCGGTCACCATAATAACTGTGATACAATTCAGAAAGCTTTTTGCAGTAGGCAAGTCCAATTCGGTTGCTTGATCAGGAAACTGACCTTGAGATTGAAAATTCGCAAGCAGATGGTCCTTTACTTTGAATCTATCTACCAACCACATGGAAATTTCCTGTTCAGATTCCGGTATGCAATCAAGGGGAAATCGGCGGATGTGCATATGAACTTCTGAAGGTTCCACCCCAAAGACATTGTCCAAGAAAGTTGGGCAGCGGTATTTGTAGCCAATGGTCACGTCATAAACTGAAAAATGGAAGTTAAGAGGAAACAAAATTTATAGTGGCAGTATCGAATGACCAAAATTATGAACTATGGTATTTTATATATGATTATCAAAGTAGAAAAAGAACCAGTTAGTCATAGAGGCTGTAATAAGATATCAAGAACCAGCTACAAGCTTAAGCTATGTACTTTATCAAGAACTAAAGAACGTCGAAAATAAAGGGCGATAGGACAACCTGCAGTCAGAGAACCTCTCAACTCTCGCAAGCAGGTGCAGAAGCCCTTTGTCTTTGGAAGTAAAACATTTTTCAGAATCGGTAACCCATGTTCCACAGCATACTTTTGACTCCGAATACACTTCTGCTCACTACAAGAGAAAAGATTTGAGAGAATAAATGTGGAGAAAGTTATAAATGTTCTACAAACTGGTGATGGCTTATTGATGTTTCAACAGAGAAGAAAAAGCAATTCTATGATGCAAGAGACTTGGCACTTTACTTTCTCCCCCATTCTCATGATGATCATAATTCATAAACAAAGATATGTATCAAAGTTACCCCAGCATAGCAGTAACAAAGTTAAAAACTATTGAGAAGTATGAAGCTTACGTAAAATCGGTGCCTTCCGGGAAAAGAGCAAGCCAAAGAGGATCTTGGGGATCCTTGAATGTTGAAAGCATACGGTGCAAGGTTGATTCATCAGCCTCCCACTTCCTTTCCACCGGAATGAACTCTAATATGTGAAATGCCCAACCAAAAACCGGAAGTTTCATCAAGCTGCTCTTAAGTATATATCTTATGTATCCGACACATCCTTTCCGCAATGCAAGGTCCCATAAATACATCCAGTCAACCTCGGTTCTATGATTTGCAATCAGCAAGATTCTTTCTCTAGAAGGAACAATATCTCCAGAAAACACAACTTTAGTCTTGTTGATCTTTTCAAACAGAAAAGGCCACAAAGCTAACCATGCACCAAAGAAAAAGGAAGTTGCTCTTCTGCTGTAATTCATGCTAAAAAGTCGAACTATAACAGCACCATTGAAGCCAAAGAAGACTAACATTACAAATGCTGTTGAAAACAGCACCAACAAACAGATCAGGCCCCTTAAAACCCTCAATGGAGCTAAAGCATGATGCTTTTCGTCAAAATCTGCACCTACAGATTTAAGAACTGCCATATGCCTATCAATGACAAACCACAGACTTGAGTAAAATAGCTGCACTGCCTCGTCAAGATTTACCTCCTCGACAAAATTGGCCTATAAACAAATTTTGATATCTACTAATCTACACACAAAGAGTTTCCTTTTTCTGATGCCGACCAAAAAAGAGGCATACTCTGCTACCTGTGATTTGCTGTTTAGATTACTCAACAAGAGAATGATCTTCTGAGAATTTCGGCCACAAAATGAATGAATGCACCTAGGATAAAGTTGAGGATGCCATATCTTTTACCTTGAAGGAAGATAAGAATTGAGCAATGTCAAGTATAAGGAGATAAAAGTGGAGAACAAAATACACGTCTATTAAACAAAATCTTAAACATTCTAAACAAGTATTATGACAAATTAATGAAGACATATAAACAGCTGAAAGTGCATCGTTGCTTATGAAGGCTACACCTCAATAATTTAAGTCCAATAGTAAACAAACTCACTCTTAAGAAAATCAATCTTCCTTGTGTAAATCAAGTCAAGTAACAGCTAATAAAAAACACATCACTTGAACATAAAAATAAAATCACCAGCTCCTTCAATCACAGTCATGTCTAACATCAGCTAGAGAAAGATAAATAAAATGCCTAAAACATATGAAATGCAACGCATTCAGCATTCTGGAATATTGATTCTAAACATGAAAAAAAAAACAAGAAAATATGATCACTTATGAAGCTGATTACCTGAAGAGAACCTAGTATACAAAACAAAGCCACATTTCGCAAATGGCAAGGGTTTTTCCTTCTATTCACAAAATGATTCAAACCCCACTATTCAACAGGCTTTAAAGTAATGGAAAGCATAGATCTTTATCAGAAAAACATGCTTAAAGTACTGAAAAAATGAAAAAAAACAAAAAGGCAATATAATTTCTTACAATGTTGGGATAATACAACATAACCACCAAGGAATTTTTTTACCATGATAGACTGATAAACAATGAGGTTGAGTCCCATGTTTTTCTGTTTCTTTTCACACTCACCTTTCATCAATCATGTGATGGGCATTGAGATCAACAAGAAATGACAAAGTGGGAAAGTGAGTTTGTAAGAAAAAAGTGATTTTTTTTTTGTTTTTTGGTTTGGAGTTGAGGAACAGTTAGATTAGATAGAAGGAGTTAGAAGTGAGGTGTAGATTCTGGTGATGGTTCTGTTTGTGAAGCAACAATAATAGCAACCTTTCTCTGTCAATTACTACTACTACAGTCTACAGTTCCTAAAGAACTGAACAGAAACAAAGAGAGTAGAGAGTGTGGTGTGTAATAGCTAGAAAGCACGTATGACTATGAGAGAGAGAGAGAGAGAGGAAAAAAGAAAAGGCTGCAAAACGTGGAAAACTACGAAGCATGCCACCTTGTCTTTTTAATAGTTGTGGTGTTTATTTATTGTTTTAAGTAAGTTTTGTTCCAATTTCCAAAGGAAAGTGCTATTTCCCAAACCTTGTTGAAATGACAAAAATCATAAGTTTGTGTTAATTAATGTATGATTTGCTTAATTATTTGTTGAATGTGGCGTTAAGTTACTGAAAAGTGATCAAATGACAAATGTGTGTGTCGGTTCAACATAGAGTGGCCTGGTCCCACTTTGTTTTCTATTTTTTATCTCAAGAAGAAATAAAATTTACTGATTTAGAAAATGTGAATTATGTTTAAAGGAGATTATTATATACTAGTGTATTAATAGATATTAAAATATTTATTTATTTATTTTTATTTATTAAATATGTAAAAAATGATAAAAATAAAATTAGTTAAAAAGAAAGTAGTTATAATTTAACTAAAAAAATTTAAAATAAAAAATTTAATATATAGATATAGATATTTGATATTTGATATTGTGACAGAAAAAGAAATTTTGGTGTTACATAGTTATGTTGTGTTCACGAATTGCATGTGAAACATTTTCAAATTTCTTTAGGTTTAAACTTTATAATAACATCTGAAGTTATATATTTTGAGATTCTTTTTAGCTAATTGGGGGCATTATACTTTGGGACTTAGGACTCTTTAGGACCTATAGTTAATAAAATATAAAACAGTGATTGATTTATTTTTGGTATACTATGATGAATGATTTTAAATGCTTGTAAAATAAGTTACTGCCTGAGATTATATACCTGAGAACATGTGTAATTTCAAAATAGTATTTATTATAAAAAATATAGCTGAGATTGTTTTTATTTTATAGATAAATAAGTCGGATAATTTTAGTGTGTATTTTTTTTTATTATTTATAGTATTTTTTAATTTGATAGGCGAAGACTAATCCGTAACAAATCTGATTCTAATGTGTATTTACTATTATTATTTATAACTAGGTGAAACCTCATGCCATTTTTTTGGACCTGTGATCTCATGCTTTAAAAGTTATTTTCTGAACTAAAAACAAAATAGTTGGGCCTATCTCTAAGTTCCTTGGGCCTTGCTTAAAGATTATAGGCCCATTGAAAGCACTAGCTGGTTGACCAAACATATTGCATCACCAGTTGACCAGCAAAATAGTGAAAATACACTGAAAATACTAAAATAGTAGACAAATAATAATAAAGAAAATAGCGATAATCAGATTAGATATAAGCAACCTATTAATTTTCTTAATTTAATAATTAATACATAATGCATGTTGTAGTTTTTTTTTAATTTTAATATTATTTATGATGAATGATGATTAACAATAAACCTAATAATAAGTGACCATTTCTACAAAATTATGATAGTTGTTTTTTTATTTAAAAAAAGATTATTTATAAAAATATTTATTTTTCTAACTAAATTTTATTTAATTAAAGTTTTGTTTAGAGTAGAAGTGTTGAAGAAGCAAAGGAAGGAACTTTGGTACTCTCTCCCACTCTACCCTGCTGTGAACTCCTTCTTCAGCTGGGTTTTACGTTCTTCTTCTCAGTTCATAACAACATTAATGGAGATCGATTTCAATGAGTATCAGTTGCGCTGTGAACTCCGTGGCCACGAAGACGACGTAACATTCAATTCTCTCTCTCTTTTTCGAGTTTTTTTGTTTGTTTGTTTTCGATTTTTGAATTGATCGGTTGAATTGAACTGAATAATCGATTTAGGTTCGTGGAATATGCGTGTGCGGCAACGAGCGCATAGCGACGTCGTCGAGGGACAAAACCGTTAGGCTTTGGTCTCAGGACCCTTCTGAGAGACGCAAGTTCGTGTCTTCGAAGATTCTTTTGGGTCACACCAGCTTCGTTGGACCAATTGCATGGATTCCTCCCAACGACGAGTTCACAGAAGGTGGGGTTGTGTCAGGTGGAATGGACACACTCGTTTTGGTTTGGGACTTGAAGAGTGGTGAGAAGGTTCAAACCCTCAAAGGCCATTCTTTGCAGGTCACTAGCATTACATTGGATAATGGGGATATTGTTTCATCTTCTGTTGATTGGTAGGGTTCATTGACTTTGAAATTATTTTCGATTCGGCTATGTTGTTATTCAGTTTGATTGGTTTCCTTGTTTGGAAACTTGAACGGGGATGCTCAAATATAGAGATATCTATGTGTTGAATATAACTGTAATCACTTCTTCCCCAAGTATGTCTTCACTGTTTAGGAATATTGAATTTGAGATCAGCAATGTTGTTAGAGTCTAATAATTGGTTGTGATTCAGTTTGCCTGGTTTCTTGGTGGATAATTTGAATGTGGATAAGTATATTGAAGATGCACTGCATTGCAGTACGTTTGTTTCTTCTGGAGTAGCTTCGTAGGGTTTAGGGTTTACTTGATTTTAGTATTGCTCTTTCTTTACAAGATTTTCATCCCATAGGACACCAATGAGAATCTTTTGTGAAGCTTTTAGCTTTCAACCATCTAAGTTATTACAATTTTGATCCATGGTTTTCAAACTGTTGTTTTAGTTTATTTGATACCTTTCTAGTTGCTACCTGTGTTTGTGTTTATATTTTGTTTGTTTTTGTTCTTTTAGCGTATCCTATTCCTAGCTCTATTATGTTTATTGACTTTCCGAATTATTATGCAGTACCTTGAGACGGTGGAGAAATGGGCAATCTGTAGAGACATGGGAGGCTCATAAGGCACCTATCCAAGCTGTTATAAAGTTACCTTCAGGCGAGCTTGTTACAGGTACTGTCACTCATGCATTTTGCTCTCCAAAAATCTCTTCATATCTTTTTGATCTGTAGTCAACTAGTCATTCTATTCTATGAAATTGTTTATAATTGCTTTTCCTCAGAGCAATCATGAAATCCCATATCGTTAACTGAAAGTAAAAACTTTATTCTTGTAAACAATATTGAAATGGCATTATAGTAAGTTAAGTTATTTAACTTATCTTCTGACATGTTCTAGGTTCAAGTGACACAACTTTGAAGCTTTGGAGAGGAAAAACTTGTTTACATACTTTCAATGGACATGCAGGTTTGCTTTTCATCATCTTTAGACACATTTTAATGTTTATGTTGTCACCATATAATATTGATTTTGTAAGTTTTTCTTATGCATTTCCTTGGGTGGTGAGGACTGATTGAATTAGGTTAGTTCTTGATTAACAATTGAAAAAAGGCCAAAGTGACCTTGCAATTACATTACCTTGAGAACATGTTTCTTATGCTACTTTGTGTTGTTATGGGGTGCTCTTATTTATTTTGTTGTTTCATGGTAAATCCTGACGTCTTCTGAGGAGTGTGCAGATACAGTTAGAGGATTGGCTGTGATGGCTGGCCTTGGGGTCCTATCCTCATCACATGATGGGTGGGGGTTTATTTCTGAACACACTTTTAAATCTAATCAATACTGTATTCCTGCTTTGCATCAGAATAATATACTCCATTTGACTTGCTTCTATTGGTACAGTTCTCTGAGATTATGGGCAGTAAGTGGTCAAGTGTTAATGGAGATGGTTGGCCATACTGCAATTGTTTATTCAGTTGATTCACACGCATCTGGACTTATCGTCAGTGGTAGTGAAGACCGATTTGCAAAAATATGGAAAGGTGATTACATGTTTCCTACTTATTGGTGTGTCGCTGGAATATTTTCTGGAATATTGTCAGCGGTTCAGCAATGATGCTCAATATCGTCTAGTGTGTGTTTAATGAGCTACAGAATTAACATTGGTAGTCTCTCCACAAAGTTTATTGGGGAGGAGTTCTGTCTCTCACTCTCCCCCTTTATGTCTTGCATTTTTCCAGATGTTAGCAAGCAAATTTAGGAAACTGGTTCATGTTTGTCTTTGTCTGATTAGTTCAGCTTCACATTAAGCTTTATTATATTGGCTTATGCTAATTAATTTCTATTCTTTTTACAGAATGTGTAAAATATTTATTTATTATTTATTTATTTATTTCATTTGCTTATGTAACTTGTGTTGGAATTTTTTTCCTTCATAATTTTCAGATGGAGTTTGTGTTCAGAGCATAGAGCATCCTGGTTGTGTTTGGGATGCAAAGTTCATGGAAAATGGGGATATTGTGACAGCGTGTTCGGATGGAGTTGTACGCATTTGGACAGTTCATCCAGATAATATTGCTGACCAGCTTGAGCGTGATTTATACGCTTCTGAACTTTCTCAATACAAGACTAGTAGGTATAGTCAATTAGTCATACTCCTGCTGTTTCACAATGTCGTTTCTCCTTTTCTGTCTGTCCATATTGAAATTTTCTTAACCATCAGTTCAACTCTGAAATAGATGGTTGATTTGACCTTGCCACCTTGTTGTTGTTGTGTTCTTTTTTTTTATTCGAATTGTGTCATGCTCGGATTAATTATATATTGCTATCATACGTGATTGCGGACTAGCATTTTCTTTTAACTTTTGTAGAAAAAGGGTTGGTGGATTGAAATTGGAAGAGTTACCCGGCTTGGAGGCACTGAAGATCCCAGGTCTGGTTTATCTGTTTCCTTTTCAGTTTTCATTTAGCCAAAGCTTTTGTCCCCCACCCATGTTATTTGTTTCTTCTTTTGATTATGATTTCTTTTTTAATAATCTTCCGGTTATGCACAGGTACTAGTGATGGCCAGACAAAAGTAGTCAGAGAGGGGGATAATGGGGTGGCATATGCTTGGAACATGCCAGAACAGAAGTGGGATAAAGTAATTCCCCTTCTTGATTCTTTTGAGTTTTTGACTATATTGGTGATAAGAACTTCAAATCAACAAATATGTGTTCTAATGCTTCAGCCTCAGTCACTTGCCAACCTGTCTAACACAGGGTTATTTTTTATTAACAATTTATGTTTTCCTAAAGATTGGTGAAGTTGTTGATGGACCGGAGGAATCAGGTCGCGCTTTCCACGATGGTGTTCAGTATGACTATGGTCAGTTTCCTGTGGTTCCCTTGCACAGTTTATTGGCTTTATCTTCTTCAGACTCCTTTCTTATAAATTTTTACTTCTGCGGTTCAGTATTTGATGTCGACATTGGAGATGGTATGCCTATCCGCAAGTTGCCATACAATCGATCAGGTACACACTTCAACCACAAGGCTTTTGCTGAGGTGCTGTCATTTTATATTCTTGAGGAAACAATCTTTGGATTACTCTTTTGTGCTGCAGCAAGAGATGTAACTCTACTGCTTGGGTCTAAGCAACTTTTGTTAAAGAATCTCCCTTTTGGATGTGTAGCAAATTTTTCGGAGCCAGTAGAAGCATATTATTAAAGTATTTAACTAAAATAGTTTCTGTGTAGTTTTAGATATACCATATAATTGCCATTCCAAGTCTGTATATTAGTGGATTTATTTATTCATATTCCATTTGAATGTAAGCATTCTCATTTTGCTTATGCTCTGAACAAAGAATTCATTGTACTTTCAAGGCAGTAGAAAGTGTCAATCTACTCAAATATTCTCCCTATCATTATATGCAACAATCAACGGAAGAGACAAAAAAATTTCATATAGTTGCCAGAACTTGGGAGTGATTAATTAGGTTTCTAAGGCTTCTCATTGATGTAATGATCCAAAAATTCTTTTCAGCTACTTTTTTGCACATTTTCTTCCTTTTGTTTTCTTGTCTCTTGCTATTGTTTGTCTTATATAACCCAACTTGGATGTAGAACATCAATTTTTTTTTCCTATTTTAAGTAAACCTTTGAGTCATACTTTGAATAGCTTCATGTTTTGCTTGCTCAAAATAGTTTATTCTTGTCAATTAATAAGCAAGTTGTACAACATCTACAGATAATCCCTATGATGTTGCTGACAAATGGCTACTCAAGGAGAACCTTCCTCTTTCCTTCCGTGAACAAATTGTACAGTTCATACTTCAAAATACCGGACAAAAGGATATTACCTTTGATGCTTCATTTCGTGATCCTTACACTGGTGGTAAGTATAATTATGCCTTTGCTCAACTTTAAAAGAATGATGGTAATCAATGAGGTCAAATATATTTGTTATTCTTCTATTTTTGCTTGATTGTTTTTTCCTTGTTTTTCAGCCAATGCTTATGTACCAGGACAACCTTCACGAACATCTGGTGAAAATCCAACTTTCTTTGTCCTGCTTTAGTTCCATCCATGCTGCATTATGTGCTTGTGTGTGTCGGTCTCCATTAAAACAATTGTTATTTTTTAATTACAGATGCTTCTGCGAAACCTACTTTCAAGCATATTCCTAAGGTATACTTTCATATTAACATTTGGCATGTATATCAACAATTTTAAAAATGAGATTGTAATTTGTCTAGAGGCTAGGACTATGGTCTCAATACCCATGCTTTAAGAGAAAAGTTGATTTGTTCACTAATGTGCTACAATAGCAAGAAAGGACTCTTGGCACAAGTTACTTGGTTTATTTCACATGCAAAAGGGTCTCTTGTTCAAGAAAATTGCCTGATTAGTTTCTGTATCATTTTTTTTAAAAGAGAGGATTGAATAAGTGTTGAAACCTGTCTTATTGTTCTGATAATGGAACTTCATACTTTTCTTTCCCTCTTCAAGTTAATTTTATAATGTGAGCTAATGTTCAGCACTTAATTCTATTGCCAGAAAGGGATGCTTGGTTTTGATACAGCTCAGTTCGATGGGATCCTCAAAAAGATAACTGAATTCAACAGTGCTTTACAATCTGACCAGGTATGCTACATAATTCTAAAATTATCCCCAAGTTGTTAATATCTTGCATATGTTATTTGAAGCCATTGGAATATTTTGTGTAGAAAACCATACAGAAATGCTTTATCTGTGGTAATTTTTTACTTCAATATACCTGTTTATCAATGTAAAAATACAGGTTGAGTTTCAATGTAAAAATAACTTTTGATTTTGAACTGGGGAACTACATGTTATCAATCTCTTTTTATACAGCAGACAACATTGACCTGCTGCTTCCCTCCTTTGAAAAACAATTGCTTTGCATACGAATAGTATAGTTCTATGTCTTAGCAAGCTTGCTTCCATGTTCAGTGTGACAGTGTCATTAATTTTCTTGATTTTGCTATGGTTCTTTATGAATTGAAATAATGAATTTCCTGAGTACCTTGGTTGTGTTGTGAATCTCATAGGAAAAGCAGAACTTGTCTTTGACTGAACTCGATGTTTCCAGACTGGGTGCCATTGTGAAAATTCTGAAAGATACTTCACATTATCATTCTAGTAAATTTGCGGATGCTGATATATCCTTGTTGCTGAACTTGCTTCGGTCATGGCCAATTTCAATGATATTTCCTGGTTAGTTGTTGAACCAAAACCGTCGGAGAAATTTGTTCATTGTACGCTCATTTCTTAATCAGTCAACTTATCAGATTTTGGAACTTGGATTTGCTTACTTTTTCATGTTGTGCTTAATCTCTGCAGTCATTGATCTTGTAAGGATGATAGTTCTTCATCCAGATGGGGCTACTATGCTTCACAAGCATTTTCAAGCTGAAAATGGTATCAAGATTACCATCATATTGTTTTCTGACTTCAAATTATGAATTTATTATATCATCAATTTAAGTTCCATCTTAATTTTGTCAAATTTGCATGAATACTGAAGCCCCATTTAACTTTGGCCACCTACACTTTTGGTTGAGGTTCATTTGCTCATTGATTTTCTGTTCTTTAATATTCAGATATATTAATGGAAGTGATTAAAAAAGTCACTTCAAATTCATCAATTCCTGCAAATCTGTTGACCAGCATTCGTACTGTTACTAATCTTTTCAAGAATTCATGCTACTATGGCTGGTTGCAGAAACATCGCAGTGAGGTTAGCTGATGGCATCTTTCTTGTTTTATAATATTTTTGTGAAGAAAGAGGTGCATATAAATTATAGTAATGACTTTGCTGATTAATGCAGAGCTATCCATTACCCTACTTGTGTTAATAATTTAATATGAGCATCTATACATGTGCCATTTGTGACAAGGCCTTTTAATTGCTCAGCTGCTACATTTTTTAGTTTACTGTATTTTTTACCTGGGCCAATTTAGTGCAATTTTTGGTGAAGATTTTCTGTCCTAAAAGAACTACCATGTAATTTGTCCATCTTTTTTTTTTCTGTTCTAGTGATCTTGGCCATTTATTTGTGCTAATTCTAACTTTGTGAGTTGCAGGTTCTTGATGCTTTCTCGAGTTGTAGTTCATCTCCTAACAAAAACTTGCAATTGTCCTATTCTACCTTGATACTCAAGTAAGTCTTTGGTTGATTACTTGAGTTATGTTGGTTCACAGTGTTTGAGGGATAAACTGATACAGATGAGTTATGGGTTTGGTCTTTTAGTAGCTCGCATAATTTCGCTAGTGGATCTCATGCCTGTATTTATGTATGTACAATTCATTTATTTAGATTTTGAAGCCCTCTTTTATGTTGTTGCTTTCTGGTTGATTACTCAAAAATGGAATAAATAAGTTCCAGAGGGAAACTCTCGAAACCTTGGATTCTCCTCCATGTTCAAGGCTACTTATTTGAGTTATTGCCATTATTCTGCTGCATAAGCATAGATACTTTAGCTGCGGACCATCACATATTAAGATTTAAGATCTTAGTTATAATTCAGTATTTCCGTTATTTCAATTATTCGCTTTCAGAATTGCAAAAGTAAGGTTCCACAAAGTAAGCTTGCAATACCTTTTACTTCTCATGTAATCCTTGCAGTTATGCTGTTCTGTTAATTGAATCGAAAGATCAAGAAGGTCAATATCAAGTCTTATCAGCAGCACTTGAGGTATGATGTACTTCATATATTCACTCAATCACTCTTTACACCCATGTAATGGAGAGCTTCTAAACTGCAAAGCTTCTCTAGACTTGAAATAATAAATGAGGAGCTGCATAGTATTTTACATTTCCACTTTATTTGAAATATTAAAGTTGCTCAATTTTTTATGTCATCATTTCTTCATTTTTATATTATGCATTTTTTGTTGCAGATTGCCGAGGAAGAAAATGTAGAAGTTGATTCCAAATTCCGTGCTTTAGTTGCTGTTGGATCACTGGTAATTTTAAATGTCTCATCTTGTGCTTTGATGTTATCATGCTCCATGAATCACTTCACTCATTTTTTTTCATTCGATAAATCCTCTTCAAACAGATGCTTGAAGGTCTTGTTAAAAAGGCAGCGCTGGACTTCGATGTATTGAGCATTGCAAAAGCAGCAAAGGCTTCTAAGGAAGCCAAGCTTGCTGAAATTGGATCCGACATCGAGCTAGTAGCAAAGCAGAGTTGAATTCGCGACCTGGGTGACTAATCTCTTCAATTCCTCCGGATAGAAATGAAGGTAAAAAATGGGACATTATCTTACTGCTATGCTACATCTCATTAGTCATCAAACAAATTTTGCTTCTGAGCATCTGCCATTTTGTGGCACTGTTAGAGCATATTTTGTTGCTCGCCCCGGATTGTTTTTCCCTCCGCTAATTACTTGTGTTCTGCAGGACTATCTTTTCGCTGTTAAAGGAGGTGTCTCAGCAAGCAACATGGTTTCTTAGAGCTTAACACGGACATCATTCTTTCCGATGAATGTGCTTTTGTTTTCAAAAACTGCGAGCTGTTGTTAGGGAGATTCATTGAGTCAGGGGATATTGCATTCACAGTGACAGTCAAATAGGAAGTGATACAATTACAGATTCCTCTTCCCCTTTTGAGACAATTACAGCTCAACTGATGTCTTGTTAGCACATGAAAAGTTCTCAGAAACGTTGTGTAAAGCAATCCAATCATATGATTAATCGTACTTTATGACGAGGGAATTTGTGAAATTTTACTTAACAGGACCATTCTTATTTGTCCAAAAATGCAATAATTTCACCAAATTTCCAATCTTTCGAACTGTTATTAGTGATTACTAGTATTCTTATATCTTAATAAAGAATTAAAGATCACTGGCAAATACTAATTACCTCATTAAAAGTCCAATATAACCATGGCGATGATTTCCTCATGACTTATGTAGTAAGGTTTCTTAATCCATTTGCATAAATAACACATCAAGCTATTACTGTTTACTACTATCTTTTCAGTGTGTCAACTCTTGCACACCGCAGTATTAAGTAATAAGTATTATCAAAAAGAAAATAGATCATCTAAATTATTAGTTTAATATTCTTATAGGACTCGTCTGAAATTTATGTCAATCATTGTGATATGATTAAGTGGATTTTTCCATTGAATCTCCAAAGGGACTATTTAATTAAGAGTAATTTTATTTTGTTTTTAAGGTATTTTTCAATTCAACAAGTCAACCATTAAGTAATGAGCCGATACTTAATCAAGCACTCGATCAATTCAAGTTAGTTAGTAATTCTACTTAAATTTACTACTTGAGTCCAAATATAGCACTCTAGTACTCATTGAAAAAAAAAAAAGAAATCATATAATAATATCTGACAATAATAATAAAATATCTATATTTTGGATAAAGTAACCGCTGTGGTCGTTATTATGGCCTCAAATTGCAAGTACAGGAACCTGAAACAAACCGCGAGTGTCTCCGAAGTGTTGATCGATGAAGACACTCAGTCCCTTAAACTCCTCGAATCCATGTCTCCTCAAGACCCATTTCCTCAAAGTTCCCATCTTTAACCCCATTTTCAAGTTCAAGCCATTGCCACACAACACCCACCATGCAAGGATAGCCAAAGTTCCCTCATTTACCATGAACTCTAAGCTAAAAAGCTCTCAGGATATCAATAACACAGGGAAGAAGAGCGTTTCCCAGAAGATTGTGCTATCAGAAACTTCGCCTCCTCCACTTGCAGTTGATAAAGATGGCATCAATGGTGGCAGTGGCAGTGAGAGTGTCCCAGTTAGCTCAAAGAAAAAAGGAGGGGTTTCTGGGTTGGCCAAGAAGTTGAGCAAAAAGGTGTTGCAGATTCTCTCTAATTTGTCTTTGGCTATTGGAGAAATGTTCACCATTGCAGCTTTAATGGCTTTAGGTATATATGTTTGTGTTGTTCAGCTTTATTTTACTTCTATGTGTCTCAATTAAGCTGTTCTTTATTATTATTTTTTTTTTCATTCTATAGTTTCGAAATTCTATATTGTCTTAGGAGCTTGCTGGCATTTTAATTTCCCAAATGTAACTTCAGAAGTATTTATCATGTCGATTGTGCTTGCTTCCTTTTCTTGTTATTTAGAACATGCTCCACCATCCCCACAATATATTTAACTTTGGAAATTCGATCATTCAGTTACAACCCCACTAAATTTTCATAGTGACAGATATTATTGAGAGGAGAGACTAGATATTGTTCCACAGTTTCCTGAAGTTTGATGAGGAACTTAGTATGACTAGAGATGCTATTTGAGTTACTATACAACCATTTGAATGTTATTGTGGCTGCAAATTTTGCTTTAATATGAGTTAAATTGACTAAATGTTGGAGCTTTCTATGATAGGAACTGTTATTGAACAAGGTGAGGCCCCTGATTTTTACTTCAAAAATTACCCTGAAGATCATCCTGTGTTGGGTTTTTTTACATGGAGATGGGTTCTCACCCTTGGCTTTGATCACATGTTTACATCCCCTGTATTCATTGGAATGTTGGCTCTCCTTGGTGCATCTCTGATGGCCTGCACTTACACGACACAGATTCCGCTCGTCAAGGTTTCGAGAAGGTTCGGTTTGGACATTTTCTGTATTCATAATCTCTCATTTAGAAAATTTATTGATCACTTTTCGGGCTAAACTGTGTTGTAGATGGGCATTTTTGCATTCTGCTGAGGCTATTCGTAAGCAAGAATTTTCAGATACGTTGACAAGAGCATCAATTGAAGATGTTGGTACTCTATTGATGGGAGCTGGATATGAGGTCACTAATACTTCAAACGCTTGACAATGTCTTTCTTTCTTTTTTCTTCATATACTTAAGAATCTGTGTAGTCTTAATTGCTTGTATAGTTGTATTTACTAGCTAACAAGGAGCTTGAGTGTAATCTTTTGTTCTGAAGAAGTGTGGTGTTTGATTGTAGGTATTCTTGAAAGGACCATGTTTATATGCTTTTCAAGGGCTTGCTGGTCGGCTGGCCCCTATAGGAGTCCATATATCACTGCTGCTGATAATGGTTGGAGGAACTCTAAGTGCTGCTGGGAGCTTCAAAGGTTCAGTCACGGTGCCACAAGGGCTGAATTTTGTTGTAGGAGATGTTCTTGGTCCTACTGGTTTTCTGTCCACTCCCACTGAAGCTTTTAATACAGAGATTCATGTCAACAGATTTTACATGGATTATTTTGAAAGTGGAGAGGTAAATGTTGATTTCTGTTTTCTGTGAAGTTTTAGAGAACATACTTGCAACTGATTCAGGATTGAATTCATGGAACCTAAATCCAAAAAGAGATGAAAATATAAAATTTACAGTTTTGAGTTCTACCAATGTTGCGTCTCTGATCTATGATTTACTTTTTGGTTTTCGTTACAGGTTTCGCAGTTCCACACTGATCTTTCCCTCCTTGACATGGATGGGAAAGAAGTAATGAGAAAAACAATTAGTGTAAATGATCCTTTAAGATATGGTGGCATCACTATATATCAGACAGATTGGAGTATTTCAGCACTTCAAATTCTTAAGGACAATGAAGGACCTTATAACTTGGCTATGGCCCCTCTACAGATCAATGGGGACAAGAAACTTTTTGGAACTTTCCTACCTGTTGGAGATATCAACTCTCCTGATGTTAAGGGAATGTAAGTATTTTGAAACTTAACCGTGACACTAAAGTATAATGGAAACTCTAAGAACTGTGCTTATTAGGGAAGCATTCCTCTTAGGATATTCTAAAAATAGTTAGTAACAAATTTCAAAGAATCAGATACTTGTATGATTCTTATTTACTCTCTTGTGCCAAATTTTAGATCTATGCTTGCGCGTGATCTGCAGTCAATTGTCCTTTATGATAAGGAAGGGAAATTTGCAGGAGTTAGAAGGCCTAATTCAAAGCTCCCAATCAATATTGATGGCTCAGAAATTGTGATTCTTGATGCAATAGGGAGCAGTGGCTTGGACTTGAAGGTATCATATCAACTTAAACTCGTTAATCATTCACTTACTTCTTCTTTAGCTGCTATTAATTGATTTTATCATTGTCAAATTGTTGGTGCAGACTGACCCGGGAGTTCCAACTGTTTATGCTGGATTTGGTGCTCTCATGCTCACTACTTGCATCAGCTACTTATCTCATTCACAGGTGAGATTTCTGCTGAATAATACCTTACATAATGCATCATTATACAAAGCATATTCTAGTACCATGGCTTTAGAAAGCAAATTCTTTATTTTATGGCTTTTTTCTTGGGTTAGTTGCACTTTACTCTTGAAAGTTGAAATATATGCTGTGCACTTTAACCTCTATATTTTCAAATGTTCATTTTATGGTGGCTATGGTAGCTATGAAACTTTGGTAACATTTAAAAAGTGTAACTAAAATTAAAGTCACACTTTTTTACTATTTGTCAACACCTTTTAATTTTAAAAAGTTGACCTAATTAAAAAATATTGGCAGTGTTTTATAATCACTGAAAGTACAATAATAACAACAATAACAACAACAACAAAGCCTTGTCTCACTTAGTGGGGTCGGCTACATGAATCAAACGACGCCATTGTGCTCTGTCATGTATCATGTCTACAGAGAGACCGTTTACATGTAGATCTCGTTTGACCACCTCATGGATGGTCTTCTTAAGTCTTCCTCTACCTTTCGCCCTTTGTCCATCTTCCATCTCATCCACCCTCCTGATTGGATGTTCTATCGGTCTTCTTCTCACATGTCCAAACCACCTGAGACGCGATTCAACCATCTTTTCCACAATGGGTGCTACTCCAACTCTCTCCCTTATATCTTCATTTCTTATTTTATCCAATCGCGTATAACCACTCATCCATCTCAACATCTTCATCTCTGCCACACTCAGCTTATGTTCATGCTCCCCTTTAGCCGCCCAACACTCCGTACCATACAGCATAGCCGGTCTTATAGCGGTACGATAGAATTTACCTTTAAGTTTTAAAGGCACTTTTTTGTCGCATATAAAACCAGATGCACTCCGCCATTTTGACCAACCTGCTTGGATCCTATGATTTACATCCTGTTCAATCTTTCCATTATCTTGTATGATGCATCCAAGATACTTAAAACTTTTAACTTTTCTAAAGATGTTTTCTCCAATCTTCACCTCTATATTGGGATTTTCCCTTCTCAGACTGAACTTACATTCCATGTATTTCGTCTTGCTACGGCTTATGCATAGACCATACACTTCTAAAGCTTCTCTCCATAACTCCAACTTCTTATTTAGGTCTTCTCTTGACTCTCCCATAAGGACGATATCATCGGCAAAAAGCATGCACCATGGCACAGGCTCTTGGATGTGCTCTGTGAGTACTTCCAAGACTAATGTGAAAAGGTATAAACTTAAGGATGATCCCTGGTGTAATCCTATACCAATAGAAAATTCCTCTGTCACACCACCTTGAGTCTTCACACTAGTTGTGGCCCCATCATACATGTCTTTAATTGCCCGAATATATGCGATCCTTACTCTCCTCTTTTCTAAAACCTTCCATAAGACCTCCCTTGGTACCCTATCATACGCTTTTTCCAAATCGATAAACACCATATGTAGATCCCTTTTATTACTACGATATCTCTCCATCATCCTTCTTAATAGGTATATCGCTTCAGTGGTAGATCTTCCTGGCATAAATCCAAATTGGTTCTTTGTTATTTGTGTCTCTTTTCTCAACCTCCGTTCTATCACCATTTCCCATAACTTCATAGTATGACTCATAAGCTTAATCCCTCTATAGTTTCCGCAGCTTTGTATATCCCCTTATTTTTGTAGATAGGTACCAAGGTGCTCTTTCTCCACTCATCAGGCATTTTCTTTGACCTTAAAATCTCATTAAAAAGCTTGGTTAACCAGTTGATGCCTTTTTCTCCAAGACCCTTCCAAACCTCAATCGGGATATTATCAGGTCCTACTGCCCTGCCATTTTTCATCTGCTTTAGAGCCTCTTTTACCTCAAAGTTTCGAATCCTTCGATAGTAGTCAAAGTTTTGATCTTCTTCCCTTGTGCATAATCGACCAAGGCTCGAAAGAGTCTTCTGTCCCTCATTAAATAACTCGTAGAAGTAGCTCTTCCACCTTTCATTAATCTTCTCCTCTTGAGCCAACACTTCTCCATCCTTATCCTTTATGCACTTAATCTAATCTAAATCTCTCGTTCTTCTTTCCCGACTCTTTGCGATTCTATATATACCTTTTTCTCCTTCTTTCGTGCCCAAAGACTGGTAGAGACCCTCATATGCTCTTGTTTTTGCTTCACTTACAGCCACTTTTGTCTCTTTCTTAGCCGCCTTATATTTTTTTCCAGTTATCTGCATTGCGGTATAAAGACCACTCTTTAAAGCATTCCCTTTTTATCTTTATCTTTTTTTGTATACTCGCATTCCACCACCAGAACTCCTTGTCTCTTGGTCCTATTCCTTTAGATTCACCAAAACTTTCTTTTGCTGTTCTTCTAATAACTTCTGCCATCTCCCTCCACATCTCTTCTGCGCTTCCATTCACATCCCACTTTGCCTCTTCTCCTACCCGTCTTAGGAGGCTTCTTTGTTCCTCACCTTTCATCCGCCACTACCTCGTCCTTGGGTTCTTCGTATGATGTCTTTTCCTCAACTTTTGCTCAACGCGAAAATCCATGACGAGCACCCTATGTTGTGTTGTCAAACACTCTCCCGAGATAATTTTACAGTTAATGCAAAATTTCCGGTCGACTCTCCTTAGCAAAAAGAAGTCGATTTGAGAGCTTGTCATGCCACTCTTATAGGTTATAAGATGTTCGTCTCTCTTCTTAAAACATGTATTTGCGATGAGAAGATCAAAGGTTGAGGAAAAGTCCAAAATAGTTTTATCCTCGGCATTGATCACCCCGAAACCATGGTCTCCGTGAATACTCCCATATCCAGTCACTTCTCTCCCAACATGGCCATTTAAATCTCCTCCTAAGAAAATCTTATCTCCCAAAGGTATGCCTTGAACCAAACTCTCTAGATCCTCCCAAAACTTTATCTTGTGTTGTTCGTCCGAACCCACTTGCGGTGCATAGGCGCTAATCACATGGAAAGCACCTCCCTCCACCACAAGTTTGATAGAGATGATCCGATCTCCCACCCTCTTGACATCCACTACGTCCTTCTTCCACCGCTTATCCACAATTATTCCAACCCCATTCCTATTCTTCACCTTTCATGTATACCAAAGTTTGAAACCAGAAGTATCCAACTCCCTAGCCTTTGCACCAACCCATTTTGTTTCTTGTAGGCACATAATGTTAATCTTCCTCCTTGTCATGGTGTCCACCACCTCCATGGACTTTCCTGTTAGAGTGCCTATGTTTCATGTCCCAAATCTCAACCTTCTATCGCTTCGACCTTTACCTTTTACTTTGTGAACTAGCTTATTTACCCTCGTCCGTTCACGAAAACGCGATAACCCTTGCTCATTTAACACTACATCCGGGCACCGATGCAGCGGCTCTTGCTTTAACACCGTACTCGAGGCATACGACGCGTTGCTTCCGGGCAACGACCTAGCTTTAGTGCAATAATGTCTTTGATTCATGTCATAGGAGTTCGACTATATTTTTATGTTGGTTGCCGAAGACCTAACACAACCCTCCTCCTTTATCCGGGCTTGGGACCGGCTATGTACCGCAAGTGTAACATAGGCGGAGTTTGAAAGTACCATAATAAAATTCATCATTTTGAAAATGAGTTTAATTTTAATACACTGTTAGTGTAAAATTTTACACAATCATCCAATCACGTCCATTTTTTGGTTAACCATTCACGCTGTCAATGTGAAAGATAATTATTTTTGCTTAGGTGGAGTTATGTAAATACACCTGCAAAACTGTTTTACACTAATGTCTAGTGCATCAAAATTAAATTCTTTAAAAATTCTTAAATTGATATTTTGAACATTTTCAAATGTGCGAATCATCCTTATCTCTTATTTGAAAAATGATTAGGAGTCTGAACTTATCCTCTTAATTTCTAAAGAAAGAAAGTTTTGTATTTTTTTTATCTTTTTGATATTTTAAAAGAATACATATATATTTGAATTCTTATTCATTTAAGTATTAGAGGATGAATTAGGCCTTCTAATGATTACTCTTTAGGAAAATTAAGTGAAGGCAGGTCATGCAAAGTTAGAAAACTTCAAGAGATCAATGTACATATTTTCTTCAAAAAAAATAAAAAAAGGAACAAAACTACACATATACATGGTGTAAAGATGAAGAGAGTTTATGTGCATAATAATATAAATATATCATCCCATAAAATTCCTTACAAAAGAAATGGACTGCCGTGCCGTCTAATACTCTTAAATGTTTTTTTTTTTTCAATAGAAAGAGTAATGCTAAGCAGTCAGAAACACAGAAATATATTGTCAAGATTGTTGTTTTGAATATGCCTATTAACTAGTGATGTGTTTGATTAAGTCAATAATGCTAAGAAGTCACTGGTCAAAACTTTCAACTCAGAATCATTTATCAAAATTGTTATTAGAATTTCCCGAGGTATAAGAGTGATGGTTGAATAAGTCAATGGTCAGAAAACCATGCTAGAAATAAAATATTATGTCAATAACACAAAAAATTGTAATATTGAACAACTAAGACGACATAAATGACTGAAAAAACAAATATCTTTGACCAAAAAATTAACAAATTACTTTCTTGTAGATTTATCACATGCAATATGAAACTGATTATTTTTATTTATTGGTCAAATTCAAAGATATGGGCCATACAAGATGGAACAAGTGTGATTATTGGAGGGAAGACTAATAGAGCAAAGATGGAGTTCCCTGAAGAGATGAACCGTTTGCTTGATAAGGTTCCTGAAATAGTTGAATCTTCTTCATCTCAGCAAGTTGACACCATTACTAGTGGCTAGCTTATACCTTTTGAGACTCTTCAATTTGGATAAGTGCCACATTATGTAGCTATGCAATAGTAGTATTTTTGACATACAAATACAGGTAAGACTTCATCAAAATTCAACGAGGTCCCCAGCATGTGCCAAGGATTTGAGATTTGACCAAAGTGAATCAAGGAAATTGTCAAAGTTCTTCAGAGTTGACATTATCTAGCTATAATCAGTTCATTACATGTACATTTCCTGAAATTTTTTATGTTAATATAAATCCAAATGTTAATATTCTACCCTTTATCTTAGCCAATCATTCAATTTAGAGAAAATTACAGTGTTTTCTCAAGATTATGTAATATTATACTCTACACACTTTATTTTGCTATATTTATACTAAGATCTCTTTTGTGATATTAACAATAAAGATTAGTGTCATATCTCACTAAACATACAGCAATATCAAGTGTAATATCATTTTACTTAATGAGAAATAGTGTTAGTGTTTGAGATCAATGTCATTTATTGCTCTTATTAAGTTATTTGAGCATATCAGAAGTGTGATTCTTCCACAATGTAGAGGTTGCAACTTCATGAAAATATGAATCAGTAACTTTTATTTCTTATCTGAATCAAGATATTCCGGTTTTCAATACATTTTCATCTTGTTGCCAAAATTTTACAAATGTAACACTAATTGTCAGCAATAACTAGCACTGATATCACAACAGGCAACACTCACAAGAACTCGAGTTATTCTTCATATATAAATAAATTTTACAATACATGGGACTTTGATAGATTCTGTAATTCATGTCCCTGGTTTCACTTGTACATCAAATAGTGTATGCATCCAGGCCTACTCTAAGCGAGTTGCATTGCTTCTTCCCGTTTCAAGTCAAACACCTTGACAAGCACATCTTCCACAACCTATTTGATATACAAAAGAAATTAAAAAAAAATGGTAAGAATAGAGTAGTATGGTATAAGTTTGATCAATTTATAGAGTAAATCCTAATCTCATCCCTGACCAAACAAATTTGCCCCCCTAATAGGGACAGACAACAAATTTGATCGAACGCCTTTGACTTCCGTGCATTTGCCGGGGACCAGAACCGGGGATTTACTCATTTACAAGCAAGGCAAGAGAAATTACCTTGTCTGGAGTGGATGCACCAGATGTAACGCCAATCGTTATTGGACCCTTCGGCAGAAAGTTTTCTTTCTCCACCAGTTCACCATGCTGATAGACAAAATAAATAAATTAATACTACTGGTAAAGGGTGAAAGAGATCAGTTGATAAGGCATCAATTTCAGTATCCATTCTTACCATCAACTTGTGTGCTATCTTGTTTCCTGGACCAATTCTTTGCTCGCTGTCGATCCAGTAAGAAGGAATTCCGCGTTCCTCAGCAATCTCTTGCAAGTGTGATGTGTTGCTTGAGTTCCACCCACCAACGACTAGCAGAAGATCCATATCTTGTTCCACCAGCTTATACATAGCATCTTGTCGTTCCTGAAAGAGAATTTGGTTTAGCTGTTGAGTTGAATAAATACATATACACTAGCCAGTGCTCTGGCATAGACAAGTTATATATACAACAATCTATAACTGGCTTAAAACTCTGATATCCCTTCTTTTCTGTGAGAATACAAGGTAATCAGATTTTAACTATTCCTATAAAAAAGGAGCAAGAAATCTAATTGGCAGAAAAAGACCACCTGAGTGGCATCACAAATCGTGTTGAAGCTCATGAAGTGCTCATTGATGTTTTCTACACCAAATTTTTGCATCATAGTTCTCTCTACTAGTTTCCCTGCAAAACAATCAGTAAAATAATTATGACAAGGCTCGTAATCTCTGAAGAAATAGCATGAGAAGGAAAGGGAAAAAGAAAACTAACCTATCTCTTCGGTCTCTCCCTTGAGCATTGTAGTCTGATTTGCAATGCCAACTTGTTCAAGGTCCTTGTCTGGATCAAAGCCCTCGGAAATGGCATATTTAAATTTCTGGGAAACAAATGAAACAAAAATTAACCATGACATGGAATGAAGACCAGGATTTTCTAAACAATATTAAGCACATGACAGGAAAATATACCTCTAAAAATGCTTCTCTGGTTGAGCTTGATCCATTTAACTTACCACCAAGAATATAGTCACAAACATACTCTGCCTGGAAGAGGTTAACAAACATGCAAAATTTAAAAAAATTTCTACCATGCAACGCAAGACCTTCAAACACACACAAACACTGGGTATTATGAGCAACTTAGTGCAAACCTCTTTCATATTCTTCACAATAATGTACTTTCCAGCGAAAGATGCAGTTGCTACAGTTTCCTCATGCGCATATTTACCATGGATTATTGAGGTATAATCCTTTTTCTTGTGCTTTTCAACAGAAGTCCACACCTACAAACAATTATTTCATAAATACTCTTAACTCTCAGTATCTGGTGACAGAAGATGAATGTAAACCAGCACAATAGAAGGTCATGTTTTCGAAGAAATACCTTTGAAACCCATGGGCAAGTTGTATCAACAATTTGAACATTTTTCTCACTCAAAGTCAACATCTCATCCACTGCTGCTCCGAAAGCAGGCAATATGACTACATCACCCTTGTTAACAACCTCAAATTGTTTTTCTCCTTCCACAATAGGAATATCCTGCACCTTCATCTCTTGTAATCTCTGCATCAACAACTTACCAAGTTCAGCATTCAACATTAAAAAGGCCGATACGCACACAAAAACTTCATGTTTACAAAGAAAATCAACCATATCGAGAAAATATTTTAGGCGACCGACAAATTCTTATAACTTCATGCACTTTATGGTATAACTAGAAAGCACCGAGTTAAAAATAATCTGAGATCACTGATGGTGATCGATAAACAGAGAATATCAAGAGACCTTATTAACAGTTGGGTTGTGGATGATCTCATTGGTAAGCCATATATTCTCAGTAGGAAACTGCTTTCTCGCCTCGTACGCGATTTGAACAGCCCTCTCAACTCCCCAGCAGAAGCCATAGGCTTCAGCCAGCCTCACTGTGACAGTGCCCCATGTATACTCATAACCATTTTCCTTCAAAGTCTTAATTATGTCACCTGAAATTCCAAAAACATGACACACACACAGTCACTACATAAACACAGAACAAGGTAACATAACATCAATAACAAAGAACACCACGCTGCATGTCTTAATTCTCAGAGAACTAGCTACTCTGGATGATCATGAAAAGTCCCAACAAAAACTAAAGCATAAAGCATATCCAAATAAGCTCAACATCAATCTTCAAGAAAATCAGTTATAATCTGACACATGCAGTTATTCAAAAGTTAAAAAGTAACAAACTTCTTCATTACTTCGTAGCAAAAACAACAGAAAAACCCAACTCAGTTACAATCATTTCTATTTTCGTCTGAGAAGAAAATTTAAGTAATAACAAACTTTTTTTTTCTATGGTAAAGAAGCTCAACTCTAATTCTCAACTCAGTTCCGAATAAATAGATTAAAAAAAAAACCTTTTTTTCCAAAATAGTACTTTTATGCAAAAATAGTAATGAAATTTGATCCGGGAACTAAACTTTGACCAAAACCAAAGACACGGCCAGATATAAAAAAGTAAACTTTTGAGTTCAGAATTCGAAAACAAGAAAAAAAATAAATAAAGATTTAAATTTGCATGAAGAAGAATACTTGTGTATTCACGATTCATGAGCTTGAGGGTCTCTTCCTTGTGACCAAACCCTCTGCGATTATAATTCTTGCTACGAGTCAAATTATGCCTGAAGACCTTGGCATCGAAGTCCTCGGAGTTGTCAACGGCGACGGAAGACTCGCCGGAGCTGCATCGGACGGAGAGAGAGTGAGGCTTCCGGCATCGGAGCCTGGCAAAGGTCTCCGGCAAGGCGAGGTCGGTGCGAGTTGTGGGGAGACGACAACAGAGGTGCGCAGAAAGAGCCATGGCAATTTCACAAATTTCAGAAACACGAAGATGATAAGTCTTTGTTTCAATTCAATGCTCTCCTCTCTCTCTCTCTCTCTCTCTCTCTCTCCCTCTCTTCCTCGTTTACTTCTGACTCAGCTTTCAAAGTGGGTTCTTTTATTATGGAGTTTATGGCTGCTAACTCTTACTTCAACCTTCGTTTATTATACAATTTTGCTAACTTGTGTTAGATACATTAAACATACTATAAAAAAATTATTTTAATAAAAATTATTATAAAAGTTAACTTTTTTATTTTTAATGTATTAAATATATTAAAACATTTCTATTATTATATGAGTTTTGTTAATTTATGTCTTAAAAATATATGTTTAAGTATACTATAAAAAAATATTATAATAATTTATTTATGCGTACATACTATTCTTTAAAAATCTCATATTTTTGTTCTAAAATTTTTTTATTACACCAAAATATTTTATAAAAATAAGATATATAAATTTTTATTTTGTTCTATTTTTAAATAGACAATAAATTCTAAAAAATATGGCAAAATATTTAATATGTCTTACTTTTATAAAGTTCAGTAATCTTAATGTAATAAGATTTTTTTAAAATAAAAATATTTTATGTAAAAAATTTTAAAGATTTATCTATATATACTCTATTTATAAGAATTTAGTTATAGTTTTGTAGTATATTTTAATAGTATAATAATAATTTTTAATTTTTTATATGTTTAATATATTAATTTTTTAAATAATTTTTGTAATTAAAAAATGACTTGCATATTAGTCTCAATATTGTGAAATATGTAGATAATAATCTAGGCCTTTTTTATTTTTTAAATTCAATCATTCAAAATAATAATCACAGAAAAATATTTAATATAAAATTATTAAATTTTAAAAATAAAAATTTATATTTAACAATTATATTACATATATAATTGACTACTAAATTAATTATTGATATAAAATATAAATTAAAATATAAAATACATATTAACAATAAATTATGCTCATATAGTGTTTTTTTTTATTTTGTAATCACGTTGAACAGCGTCAAATACGACTTTTATACAAGTGGATTTAGAATGTTGAAATCCTATTTTATGAGTTATTTAATTGTTAGTTGTGGTGTGGTTGGTAGAGTAATAGTTAGGTGAGTGTGAAGATTGAAGAAGCAGAGCACCAGAGCCACCAGCACCAGCAGCTTTAAAATATATTCATTAGACAGGGATATTAAAATTTTATATATTTTATATTAACTAACAATAACGTGAATATAAGTATATTTTATACCAGCAAAATAACTTTCTGGATTTCTCTATGTTGACATGTTTTTGTTTTTGTTATAGCGAGAGGCAGTAAGTTTATGACATGTCACAATGCAATCTCAAATATTTTCGGTGTTTATAATATTTTTGTTATGGATATTTGTGGTTCAGTAACAACCTTAACTTTGTCTTCGTTTGAGTAATTATTTTGAACACACATCTGTCGCATTATCACCCATCTTCATATATGTTTCTCATGAACAATAGTCACATAAATTTGTTTTCTATACACAACCACCTATGACTTATGTTATATAAGGTATATCCCAAAAGCACAAGATTTTCCGATTAAAAGGTATCTCCCTTCGTTATGGTTTTATTAATTCAAAAATATTATTTATATATTAAAATTATAAAGATTAGTCAATAATATATGTATATATAAATATATAGATTTAATTTATTTTTAATGTGTATTTATATTTCGATATATATTTTCTATTGATAGTTAATTTAGTAATTCATTTTACTATATACGTAATGAGAGCGATTATACATCTAAGTTTTTTTTCACAATCAAGTTCAATACGTAAATTTTTTTATATTTTTCTCTTCTTTTTCTTTTTTTTTTCTATTTCTTTGTGTTTTTCTTTTTTTTCTTTGCGTTCTTTTTTCTTGGTTTTATTTCTTTCAAAAGAGAGTTAATTAAAAAGAATTTTGAGAAAACAAAATAAAAAGGAGAAGATGAAAAAAAATGAAAAAGAAGAAGAAAACTAAGCGAAAAATGAAGAGAAAAATGTAAGTGAAATAAAACCAAATAACCTAAATTAAACTAAGAAATAAATCGAAATTTTTTAAAGGATAAAAATTTGGTTAATACTTAACAAGCATCAAGTGAACCTCGGTTAATTTATAAATGAACTGAAATTAGTTTAAATTTGAACAAAAACTAATTAAACAGTCACATATGAACAAGTTCAGCAAATTTAAGTGAAACGAAACCAAATGAACCTAAATTAAATTAAGAAATGAATCGAAATTTTTTAAAAAATAAAAAATTTGGTTAATATTTAACAACAGTATCAAACGAATCTTAGCTAATTTATAAATGAATTGAAATTAGTTCAAATTTGAACAAGCAGTAAAAAATTTAATTATCAACAAAAATACATCGAAATTATTTTTAGACCTAAATGAATCTAAAATAAAAATATTAGCAAAATATTAATGTTGTTGGTGATGATGATAATAAAAGAGAAAGATAATAGAAAAGAAAAAGTCACTAACAATAAATATATGCACTTAAATTTAAAATATTTAGTTAAACTTGGTTCGAAATTTATTTATAAGTAATGTAATTGTTGTTAATTAGTTAGTGTTCTGCTCGTTAAACTTCTTGGCACTATTCTTTCTTTATTTTTCATTTCCTCTTTAATTTTTTTTTATTCTAGGAAATACAGTTGAAGCCGTGTACCTAATTTATTGTTTAAAAAATCAACCATATAATGTGTATTTTTTATTTTTAATATGTATTATATATATATATATATATATATATATAAGCGAATGATTTAGTAGTTAAACGTTTTACAAATAAAAACAAATATAACGGCAACAATAATAGATTTATTTTTATGTTTAGAATTTAGTTAACATATATTTTTAGTACACATAATAAATTTATTATTAATAACAAATTTTAAATATATTTAATAAATATAAAACAAATATATTAAAAATTTAAATTTTTTATATTTAATTTTTTTAATTTATAAATTTAATATATTTAAGATATAAGATAAATAAATTCTTGTGTTAATTATGGCGTGGCTCGAAAGAAGTGGAAGAACAATAATAACATTAATGAATTTGCGATTTACGATGTAGAGTACTGTTACTTTAGAACACAATTTACAAAATACTATAAAAACGTTGACCGGAAATTAAGTTTTTTTAGTAAAGTAATTAATATCCGATACATTTGAGGTAGACTTTTAAAAAACTTGGTAGATTTTTCAGCTCTTGACCTGATCAAAAAGAGATAATAGATTTATAAAAATATTACCAAATCAGCTCATATATATTCTATATTTTAATATAAATAACTAATTTGCTGGTAAATTTTTGTGTGCATATAACTATATAACATTATGCCAGGTACAAAAATCAAACGGTTGTTGTCCATAAAGTATTAAATCCATCCACAATATCAAATTCTTTTTGTTGGAAATGTTGGATGTGGCCATGTGCCCCTAGTTTATTAGGTATATATTGTTAGTATTGAGAAAATTATAAAAAAAAAAATAAAAATACGTGAATTCATATGGAACATAGAAAACCATCTAAATTTGATTCAACAATGGCGATTCCAACGATCTTGGATACCCACTTTCCAATATCCATTCCTTGAACTGCCGTACACAAAAAATGCTGCACGTAGAAAATTAGCTATTATGATTCCTATATAAATATATGTATTTTTAATTTATTTTTAATATATATTTTATATTTTAATATATATATCAATAACTAATTTGATGATTATTTTTTATGTATATTTAATATAATTGTTCAAAAACAAACCTTGAGATTATATTTACAATAAATAATTTTTTTGATAGAATGTAGTTAATATAAGAGAATTTAATTTTGATACACTCTCAATGTAAAGTAGTCTTGTACTTCACAGTAAAAATAATTACTGCGTGAATAATTATCTAAAAAAACGGATGTGATTATACTATTGTGTAAAATACTTTACAGTGTTAGTGCATTAAAATTAAATTCTAATATAATATATGAAAAATATAAGAAATCAACTTTAAAATTATTAATGTTAATTAATTTTTCAACATTTATTTTTGAAAAATTTTAAGTTTAAAATTACCATTTAAGATATAAAGTTTTAAAATATAAATGTATTATTAGTGAAATATTTTAATTTTTTTTATTTAATAAATACAAAATAAATGCATTAAAAATTTAAATTTTTTTGTATTTTTAATAAAAAATTTTAATTTGTAATCTTAACATATATACTCTTAAAAAACATGATAGATAAACCCGAACATTTATAATTAGAAAGAATTAATTGATATTAAATAAAAAGAATTAACTCTCTAACTGAACTCTGGTTGCTTTAAAGACTTGCTTTGAAACAATCTTCAACTTTTTATTTGCAACCTTGTACCGAAATTAACATAATTATAGTTAACTCCAACATAGTTCCTCTTTATTATTCCAAGCAATCATGTTAAAGAAAAAAAGAAGAAAAAGTAATGGCCTTGAAGAATCATTGATGTGTTATAGTGTGGGGCCATCATATCCTCACATAGTGGAAGATGCCACAACTACCAATCACACAAGATTCTGCTGGATAATATTATCATAACATCAAAACAAAACTATTCACAATCATCACATAATCATGATCATCACATTTTCTCAATTACCATTCTTATTCTGAAGCAAGCAATTGATCAAGCTATGCCTATGGAGTCTTTCTCACTACAATCACTCACACCAACCACCATTATTCCATCTTCTTTGTCTCCAAAAGGAGCTTTCTTGTCAGAGAAGCCTTGTAGCCATGTTAAGCTTCTCAAACACTCTGACTTCATCATGAGGTACCCTTGTTCTACTTCAAGATCCATCATCACTAAGCCTCACAAGTTCCACTACATTAGAGCTCAAGCTGCAGGTGATTCAGATAGAACTGTTAGATATATAATTTTGCTATACATGTTTGGTTTGTGTTGATGATCACTAATATGAATGTTTAATGTTTATACTCTATACAAGGTTCAACAAAAATTGAGGGGATTCCTGAGAAAACAGATTCCAAGGATGATAACTTAGTATTTGTTGCTGGTGCTACTGGTAAAGTTGGTTCAAGAACTGTTAGGTACATTTGTTAGTACTCTTCAATTCACTTGTTCTTTAAGAAGAAACTTCTTTTCTTTAAAATGCTATAGTTTCATTTCAGAGAGCTTATAAAACTTGGATTTAAAGTAAGAGCTGGAGTGAGGAGTGCTGAGAGAGCTGGTCCACTAATCAAGGTACAAGTTCTATCTTATGAACAAGATTTGGTATCCATTAGTGCTTGATGTGAAAAGGATGTGAATTAAGATATAGAACATATGCAGAGTGTTGAGCAATTGAAGCTTGATGATGGAACAAGTGGAGGGAGTCAAGGTAAGACAAGAAAGTTTATGGATTTCATGATTTGTGTAGGTTTGGCAATGAAGAAAATGCTGATGTATTGAATAACAAGAGAATGTTTTTGGTTTTTAGCCCAGCTGTAGAGAAGCTTGAAATTGTGGAATGTGATTTGGAGAAACCAGATCAAATTGGACCAGCACTGGGGAATGCATCAACAGTTATATGTTCCATTGGTGCTAGTGAGAAGGAAGTTTTTGACATCACTGGCCCTTATCGAATCGATTATCGCGCCACCAAAAGCCTTATTGATGCTGGTAAGACAAGATTCTTCACTCTTATGTTAAGATCTTGTTAAGTCCTAATCTTGAAACACAAAACTATCATAACAATTTGTTCCTTGTTATTTGGTTAAGACTAATGTCTTAATATGATGAAAACTTAAAATGGTTTTGTTTCTTCTATGATGCAGCAACTGTTGCCAAAGTAAATCACTTCATACTGGTTACTTCATTGGGAACAAACAAATTTGGTTTACCTGCAGCTATTCTAAAGTGAGCATGAATGAAATTCTTTCTGATATTATCATATTGACTTTAACAACAAGTTCAACTGATTGCTGAATTTCTGATTTTGAAGTTTGTTTTGGGGAGTTCTGATTTGGAAAAGAAAGGCAGAAGAAGCATTGCTAGCCAGTGGACTTCCATACACAGTGAGTAATTACCTGTGATCAAGTTTACAATTCAAGACTGGTAGAAACTCACGTGCAGTTTGTCTTCATATGAAGCTAATAGTTGAGAATCATGACATAGTTAAATAAGTCATATCATCTGACAGTTTTTAACTATCAACTTCCATATGAAAACAGTACTGCATGTGATTTTCCACTTTTAAGATTATGATGGTAGTTATGCCATAAAGCAGGATCCTAACTGTCTAAAACTATAAACATTGTTCTTCAGATAGTGAGACCTGGAGGTATGGAGCGGCCGACGGATTCTTACAAGGAAACTCATAACCTAACACTATCAACAGAAGACACTTTATTTGGGGGTCAAGTATCAAACCTTCAGGTGCTTAACATGTAAACTTTTGTGCTGATTTCCAATTTTGTAAAACTAGTCCTATGAATGACAGAGCAAAAGTAACAATTTCTGTTTCATGGTAGGTGGCAGAACTTATGGCAGTCATGGCCAAGAACCCTGATCTTGCATATTGTAAAATAGTGGAGGTAGTAGCAGAGACAACCGCGCCACTGACTCCCACGGAGGAGCTTCTTGCAAAGATACCATCTCAAAGACCTTACATTTCTTCACCAAAGGTATGTCCTTTCTTACATTACAAGTTATGACAAAGAAAATTTTTTACCTCACTGCTATAACTATACTAAGCTACAATTCGTGATTCATTGTTTATTGTGATTATGCAGAAACCAGATGCTGCAGCCATCAGTGATCCGGCTCCCTCGGAACCTGCCATTGCCACAGCCACTGAGAAGGAAACTGCACAACCAAAACCGGTTGCGAAACAGCCACTTTCGCCTTATACTGTGTAAGCCTAATTAGTACTAGCAATCAAATGTGCAATCATATATAAGAAACTTTGTTCTGCATTTCCATTATTTGATTAAAGATGAAATTCTCAATGTGGATTGTTCTCAGTTATGAAGACTTAAAGCCACCATCATCTCCATCTCCATCCAAGCCTGGTGTCAAAAAAGATCTAAAGATCATTGATTCAGTTCAAGAACCTAGTCCTTCAGAAACTCCAAGCAGCACACAAGAAATAGACAGCATTTCTCAGACAAAATCTTTCTCGAACAGCCGCGAATTTCTTTCGCCTTACGCAGCCTATGAGGACTTGAAACCTCCAACTTCTCCTTGCCCAACACCAAGCACTTCCAATGCAGACAGTGCTGCTAAAATCTCTCCTTCTAAGACTCCAACTTTTTTTCATTCTCCCTATCATGTGTGAGTCTAATTTAACATTTGTTGGAACAAATTACATTTATCTCTCTTGATTTTCATTTCAAGACTATCAAAACTATATGAAATCAACTATATTCATTTCAGATATGCTGATTTGAAGCCTCCAACTTCACCATCTCCAAGGGCACCAAATGCATCATCACCTTCCATATCTGCTGTGGAAAGTAGTGTGTCTCAGATTGAGATAGTGTCAAGTAATGGTCCACCCCAACTTCCAGAGGATGAACAACATCTTCCTCAACCAAAGTCAACACCACTCTCACCTTATACCATGTGGGCTAGCTAGCTTTCTTCAAAATTCATCATCATTTTTCTAGCATCTTAACTAACTATCCAAATTAAGTGTTTTGTTACCCTGTCACTATATATGTTCTTGAAAATGTTTTGACTATGTAGCATTAATATTCAGGTATGAGGACTTGAAGCCTCCAGCATCACCATCACCTGCCTTCAGAAAATCTTAGGAACTTCCAAGGTCAGAAATACTAAGGGTGCGTTTGGTTTGTATCTTCATTTTTTATTTTTATTTTCAGTGTTTTCTGTTTTTAAGATTTTGTGAAAGAAAAAAATACAATGAAAATGAAAAAAATAGAAAACTTAAATTTTTGTTGCATTGCATGTGCAATTGTATATCCTTGAATTATTATGTAGTTTGAGTTTGAGTTTGAGTTTTATTTAATGGTAACAGATCAGAAACTGTTGGAACAAATAGGGAATCAATCTTATTCAAGATTTTCATGCGGCAACTTATGTGGAGGAGTGGATAGTAACTCAGTTGAAGAGAGGAATCATTTTCTGCAAATTGAAATTTTCAGCATTGTTTATATCATTTTGTTTACCTTTTCTTAATAAGGAAAAGCAATTACTACTCTTCTTGCTAAATTTTACTCTAATGATATTTTGTTTTACTTTTACTTATCTACTTTCTGCATAATTATAATTATATTAGAATAGATCCTTTTAATTACATGATTCATTGGATTAGATTAACATGCTAGTCCTAATGGGCTAATTGCTTTTTAGGGAACAAAATAAAAAAAACATTTTTATCATCACACTTTTTCCTTTTCATATTATCAGAAATTTGAGTAGTGAATATTAATTAGCAGAAGTTTCAAAGAAAGCTTAGTTTTATTCTTTTTTAAGCTTAAAGCACAAACATATAAACATTATGGTATACATTCAAATCAACATCTTTCAATTATTTTCATAAGAAGTTACAGAAAGTGGTATCATCTTACTCCAAAAAAGTATCTTTCTCAACCACAATTGGACAATCCAATTTGAGGACTAAACCATTTGCATGTTGTTTTGTCTCATTAAAAAGGAGTTTAACACAGCATACTCCTAATTGAAAAAACTTAAAAATTTGAAAGTTAGAAAATCAATCTTGTTTGTTAGCAAAGTATAGATAGAGATTAAGGCTGATAACTATTGATTTAGCTATACTTTATAAAGCTATAGAGTGATACTTTATTTTATTATTTATGTACATAATACATATTACTATAATTTTTTATGCATAAAAATATGACAAATGTATTTTAGAAGAAATATTTCCTTTCTTTTAATATGAGAAACATTAAACAAGAGAATAATTATATGCTTTTAAACTGTTAAGCTGACAGTTATATGTGAGTTAAGTTTGTTAATAGAAATTAGGTTGAGAATTTGAGATCAATTTTATTATATTGTTAGCGCAAATATTTAAAATATACACCAAAAACAAATTTTATGAGAATTTAATGTAGTTAGTATGTTATTTTAATGGAGATTCCCAATAGAAAAAAAATTTATTGATTAATTTAAATTTTGTAATATTAAATTAATTCGATGGAATTTTCACTTTAAAAAGGGGATTTTTTTTGAAATAATAATAATAATAAATATTAAATAATAAACCAATGGGATTTTGTTGCGCTGAGCTGTGCGTTGCTGCTAGGTGGAATTAGGGTTTGGAATTGGGGTAAGAACGTCGAATCCTAATCAGACAAGCTGAGATTTTTCAGGGAATCATGGAAAGTTCAAATCAAAGCGCCAACCTTGATGACGATGATAACGCCATAACCACAATACCTTCGACTGTAAACGCGTACCTTAGTCCTTCTTACTGGTACTTACTTCACCAATCAAAGCTCCCGTTTTTCTCAAATTCCATTTTTTTTTTCATTTTTGATTAACTTAATCTTATTCTCCTCCAATGTTTGGCATGCTCTGTTGTTAAATTTTGTTGTGATTGTGGGTTTAGGGATGAAAGGTTCAGTAAGGAAGAGCAATATGAATGGTTCAAGGATTATTCCCATTTTCGCCACCTCATTCAACCCCATCTCACACCTCATTCCTCTGTAACATTCTAAATTTCTCTCCTTTTTTGTATGTATATATGCTTTTATAGGCTTGCTTCATTGTTCTTGCATTACGATTGGCATTGCTGTTCCCATGTTTGGATTTGATTCTTTTTGGAGGGAAAAAAAGGTTGAGTTTTTTACTTGGCCCAAATGATTATTATAAGCTGTTTTGATGCAAAATAACTGAATATGTTGTCTTTTTTTTATTAGATATTGTGGTTGATATTGTAGGTATTAGAGCTTGGATGTGGAAACTCTCAAATGTGTGAAGAACTGCATAGGGATGGAGCAATCAATATAACATGCATTGATTTGTCAACCGTTGCTGTGGAGAGGATGCGAAAGCGGTTGCTTTCGCAGGGATTAAAAGGTTAGCTTGCTGATCAAGAAAGGTTGCTACTTGTTTGTGAGTTTTGAGAAAAAGGGATGGAAGGGAAAAGCCTGGAGTATAAATTTGATTTTGTGACTGTCAAGCTTTTCATTTTGATCTCTTATTTTGCAACATGATTTTTTGTATAATTTCATTTCTGTGAATAGACATCAAAGTGCTGCAAGCTGATATGATAGAGCTACCTTTCGAAGACGAATGTTTTGATTTGGTTATTGAGAAGGGAACTATGGTAAATATAATGTAATTTTGGCTTGATATTCTGAATTTAGAATAAGTACATTATCAAGCTTTTGACGAGTAAGAATTAAATGTGAACATGGTATCTTTGGTTTTGAAGGATGTATTGTTTGTGGACAGTGGCGACCCATGGAATCCGAGGCCTGAAACTATGTCCAAGGTTATGGCAACATTGAAAGGAGTTCACAGGGTTTTGAAAGCAGATGGCACATTTATCTCAATAACTTTTGGCCAGGTTTCAAAAATGAAATGCTTTGTTCACCTTTCTTTAACTGGGGATTGTTGTGACTCTAATCTTAAAATTCATGGCAGCCGCATTTCCGACGCCCTATATTTAATGAGCCGGAGTTCAGCTGGTCTGTTGAGTATGCTACTTTTGGTGAAACCTTCCACTATTTTGTTTATGTTCTGAAGAAGGTTAGTTTATATGAATCCTGCTTTTATTTTCTAATGATGATAAGAAAATTTCTTGTTTTCATATGAAGTTAGTGCCACCAAGACTTTATTTAGGACCATTGATTACCTAAGTTTTGTTTATTGAGAATGCATGCTGATAAGGATCCTAATTCTTCATCTACTTGTGGTTTAAATTTTCTGCATGTTTTGACTACAAAGATACATGAACATTTTCAGGGAAAGAGGTTATCATATGATGATGTACCTGTTAAGAGGTTTGAAGCAGCGCCAATTAATCTATTTCATGAAGAGTTAGAAAGTGAAGATTTTGCTTTTAGAATTAATGTTGATGAATTGAACTGTTAAGAGTGTATTATTGGAAGTTTGTTTAACAATTTTGATTCACTTGCTTTGAAGGATGGAATTAAGTTACCCATCACATTTAGACATATTGATGTTGTACTAATGTAGTAAATTCTATTGAAAACTAAAAATTAAATCAGTTATTATATATTTTTGTATATATTTAATTATTTATACAGTTATACATGTTAATTCACATGTTTTTTCAATTAAATAATTAGTGGTCACAAGAATAATCAAACTTGTCAAAATAGGCAAGCAAATCTGCAATGAATGAATAATCAAACTTGTTTACAAGAGTATAATAAAAAAAAAAATTAATGAGATGCTAAATATATAGAGAAACTTTTGGGAGCCACTAATTTTAGTGATTTTGACTATCATTTGATGAGTATAAATATTAAATTATTTTTAATAAATATATTTTATTAATTTATATGTGTAAATTCTAAAAAATATATGTGTAAATTTTGATTAATATAAATATAAATTATATATTTTTTGTGTATAAATTTTTATAAATATAGATATAAATTATTACTAATTAAACACTTATCTAAAATAATAATATTTGTTGAACATGTAATATTACTCAAATATATATTTCTATGTGTGGTTATTGATTAGGGCTAATTTTAAATGAACACATAACATAATTAAAATTCTGTTCCGTGGAATGTGAATGAAGCCATCTCAAGTTGAAATATATTAAACTTTTTAATTTAAAATAAATATACTAATAGTGTGTGAGAAATTATTAGGATCACTAACGTTTTGGTAATTACTCTTCTCTAGTAGTTAAGTATGTAAGACTTAAATGTATGCTCAAATTTTAAAAGATAAAAAAGGTTTCTATTTTTTTTCTTTTGTATTTAGAATTGGAAAGATAATTGAAAGAATAAGCCAGGATTTTTAATTATTTTTTATCTTATATTAGACTCAATACTCTACTTTTGATTATATTTTAAGTTGAATTATGCTAAAGCTAAATATTTCATATTTATCGTTGTAATCAATTAAAATTATATTACTATTTATTACTTGGGACACAAGGATAAACATAGTTTATATAAGGATTAAATAATAATATAGTGTAAGTAGCAGCGTAAAGGGCTAAACTATAGTTTTTTTTTAACATAAATAAAACATAATTATACAATTTTTTAAGGCAATTTTGGTTACATGTGTTTGTGCTTTTTTTATATGTAAATTGTGTAATTAGTTTTTTTTATTTTATTCAAGTAAAAATTCCTAAATTATCATTGGATCCATTCAAGACTAAATTAATCGATTTTTTTTTTCAATAAATCAAATAAATATTTTATTTACTAACATAAATAATTTATAGCTTTTTTATGAAAATTCATCACATCTTTTATTTTGTTTCAACGAAATAATAATACACGTGTTTCGTTTATAGTAAATAAGTGCGTGTATATTTTATTTACAGACTTACAGTGTAACGAAATACATATATTTTTATTTTGTTTATACGGTAAACAAAATAAGTGTATTATTATAAAAAAATTATGATTAAAACAATATCAATTTTATTTTTATTTTTAAATTAATCCAATTTTTAAAAATTATATCTTACCCTACATATTTAAAACTAGTCATTTGAAATTGTTCAATACATTATTTTTTTAAAAATCAACCCATTTAAATTAGTACAAAAAAAGAACACATCAAAAATAGATCGGATTAGATTAATTTAAATTTCAATTTGATATATTTTTAATGTACTTTCTTTGAATACTAATTCTAATTCAAATATGTTCGGTTTTAAAAAAAATAATGTACTGATTTTAAATGGACAATTTTAAATATGTAAAATAGAATTTTAAGATATAATTTTAAAAAATTGGATTAATTTAAAAATAAAAATTAAATTGATATTATTTTAATCGCAATTTTTTTTATAATAATACACCTATTTCCTTTATAGTATAAACGAAATAAGTGTATGAAATAGATTTTTATAAAAATACTACAAATTATTTATTTTTGTAAATAAAATATTTATATTTATTTTATTTATTTAAAAAAATCAAATTGATCAAAATATGCTTAATTGCTTATGGTTTCAGACCCTGTACAAGAGACTGAGAGATAGTCAAGGTATCTCTCCTAAGGATTACTCATTACTGTAACTGAAAGCACAAAATCCTAACAAATCTCCAATTAGTGTGTAAACTCAAACTATATCAAATCAAACTTAAATAATTTTTTTTTTTTACAGAAAAAAACATTTCATTCAAATATACAAAGATCAAGAAAACAATTGAATGATAAATGATACATATCTACTAAATATTATAAAAATGGAATCTTTTATTATTTCCAACTTTTTATTTGATTGTAATTATTATTAAAAATCAATGAATTACATCTATTAAATTATTTAGAGGTGATTTCAGGTAGTATTATTGGCAACAAAAAATCCCAGAAACTAAAATACTTTATTATTATTATTATTATTATTATTATTATTATTATTATTATTATTATTATTATTATAAGCTGTGGACTGAATGTATTACTATTATTGCTAGTATTATTAAAGAATTAAATTCAAATTCTATTATTTAATTATGATAATATTAGAGTGAGAAAAATTGAAGGTAGGGGAAAAGGAAAGGTTGTGTGTTGTGTGTTGTGTGTTGTGACTCTCTTTGGAGAGAGACTGTGTTTCTCTGCTGCCACCTCCTCTCTCTTTCGCCGGCGTTCTCGTCGGAGATTCTATTCCCTCTTTTTTCTCTTTCCGATCGCCCAATTCCATCCATATCCCTAACCCTTCTCAACCAACTCATAATTTCGGCGTTTTCTTTCGTTGGGGTTTTTGCTTCCTTTGTGCGATCAATCAATGGAAGATTACGCTGCCAGCAGCGATGACGAATACCGTTACTCCGATCCGGAGGACTCCGTCGACGCCTTCGATAACGATGATAACGATTATCAATTAGTCTCTTCCAAGGGTCCCTCTACTCAGGTGAACTTTATTCCTTATTATTCCCAATCACCCCCTTTTCATTATTTCTCCAATTTTCAATCGATAGGGATTAGGGTCTCGTTTCTGAATCCCAATTTCATGTTAAAAGGAGTTGTCTTTTCTTTTTCCATGTCGGTGGTTTTCTGTTTCTTTCTTGCGATGATTTACGTCTTTGGGGTTTTGAATTTCTACTTATATGCATTATCTATGATCTTATACGAAAATAGGTTTGTTGAAGATAGGAGCTTTAGAATCGTTACGTTTTTTTTTTTTTTCGAGAGAGAAGGGGGGGGGGGGGTTCTTTTTTTGGGGGTGGACATGTTGCGGAACTAGGAATGTGTTTGTTTGGCACAATGGACATTTCACTGGTTGAATTTTTCGCTGCTTTGTTTTCGAATGATCGGTGTATAGTGGTGATGATTGTATGTTTACTTGAAATCTAACTGTTAACTTGGTTGTGATTCTTTTGCTGTGATATGTGACTGTTACATGCAGCTGAGTTATTTTCCTTTCCTTGCGCTTACCTTGTTCCGCTGAATTGCTTTGCCACTTGCAGGTGATTACGAAGGAGTCATTGCTAGCTGCACAGGTAATGCGAGAAATTAAATTATGAAGATGAATTCATTCACTGTGATCCATTATTCTATGTTGTGTTTATTGGTTTTATTAACATTCATGCAGAAGGAGGATTTACGCAGGGTGATGGACATGCTATCGGTGAGGGAGCAACATGCACGTACCCTGCTTATTTTTCATCGTTGGGATGTGGAGAAGTTGTTTGCCGTGTATGTAGATAGGGGAAAACATTTTCTGTTTTCTGAAGCTGGTGTTACAGTGGATGAACATCGCGACTCTAATTCGTCAGCTGCTCCTTCGACAATAATGTGCGAAATTTGCATAGAGGATGTTCCTAGTGATGAAACAACAAAAATGGACTGCGGTCACTGTTTTTGCAACGGCTGTGAGTGTTGTTTGGTTTTGTTACTATGACTTGTGTGTTTTGTTTCTCCCAAACCTTGTCAAATATGAAAAATATGTAGCTTCTAACAAGATTATGAGGTGGATGGCATGGCTTAATAGTTTGATGGCTGCTTGTGTCTATTTTTACAGGTTGGACAGAGCATTTTATTGTCAAGATAAATGAGGGTCAAAGCAAGCGAATCAGATGCATGGCACACAAATGTTATTCCATTTGTGATGAAGCTGTTGTCAGAACTCTTCTCAGCAAAAAGCACCCTGATATGGCAGAGAAATATGAACGCTTTCTTCTTGAATCCTATATTGAAGACAACAAGAGAGTTAAATGGTGTCCTAGTACGCCTCATTGTGGGAATGCAATACGTGTTGAGGACGATGAATTATGTGAGGTAGAATGTTCATGTGGTTTACAGTTTTGCTTCAGTTGCTTGTCAGAAGCACATTCCCCATGCTCATGTTTGATGTGGGAGCTTTGGGCCAAAAAGTGTCGAGATGAATCAGAAACTGTTAATTGGATAACAGTTCATACCAAGCCTTGTCCAAAGTGCCACAAACCGGTCGAGAAAAATGGTGGTTGTAACTTGGTTAGCTGTATCTGTGGTCAAGCTTTTTGGTCAGTATCCCTCTCTACAGGATATTTTGTTTTTCAACTTTCTTTGTTGATAATGTTTTCAATACAATCATTTCCTTTTTGGTGCAGTTGGTTGTGTGGTGGAGCTACTGGTCGAGAGCATACCTGGTCAAGCATTGCTGGTCATAGCTGTGGTCGCTATAAAGAGCAAGAAAAAACAGCTGAACGGGCAAAGAGGGATCTGTATCGTTATATGCATTATCATAATCGTTACAAAGCTCACACAGATTCCTTTAAGCTTGAGAGTAAACTGAAGGAGACTATACAAGAGAAGATTGCTGTCTCAGAAGAAAAAGATTCTACGCTAAGGGATTATAGTTGGGTAAATAATGGGCTCTCTAGACTTTTCAGATCTAGGCGTGTCCTATCATATTCATATGCATTTGCGTTTTACATGTTTGGCGACGAGCTATTTAAGGAAGAAATGACAGAAGCTCAAAGGGAAATAAAACAGAACTTGTTTGAGGATCAGCAGCAGCAGCTTGAGGCAAACGTTGAAAAGCTCTCCAAAATTTTAGAGGAGCCTTTTGAAACTTTTGAAGATGATAAAGTCATGGAGATAAGGATGCAGATAATCAATCTGACCACTATCATTGACAAACTTTGTCAAAAAATGTGAGCGCTGTTTTAAATAATGTACTTCATTATTACTTGACATTGATGATTCTGAAATCTGATATTTTATGTAGGTATGAGTGTATTGAGAATGATTTACTAGGTTCTCTCCATATTGGTGTTCACAACATTGCTCCATACAAGTCAAAGGGGATCGAGAAGGCATCAGAACTTTCAGTTTGTTGGACAAATGAGGCCAATAATACCGGTAAATTTCTATTGCAGTTTCTTGAATCGTAGTATACAGATCAGACTCTTAGCATTAGCCACATGTGAAGCTTCATCTCATTCCACCAATAAAAATACTTCAAACTGTGCATTTGAGTAGTTTGAGTTAACCATTGATTATTCTAACTTGTTATAAGCTACTAGTTTTTGATGGTTTAATGGTTTTGGTTTGTTGCAGCCATTTTTTAATACCTAAAGTTGCATGAAAAAATAGAGGTATCTACTATATTACCTCAATAGTCATGGTTATGCATCAACACTTCTTATACTTTGTAGCTGTTTTGGAGTTTACATAAAAATTTCGTTTCCGGCAAATTGAGGAGTGTGATGTGCATAGCGTTTGCAGATGATTGAATACATTTCTTTCAGTTTACTATGGAAGAACATGTTTTTAGCATGCAAAATGTTGTGCCAACCTGACTAGCTATTTAATGTTTTGAACTTCATTGTGTTATATAGTGTTATGAATATTCTTATATATCTTTTCTTCAGTTTGACTTTGTGGATGCTCATCAGAAATGTTACTTAGTGAAAAAGGATTATTGTATATATGCTGCAAGCGTAGGTGTAACAGCAGAACTCGATAGGCCTTCCGGATCAGGGAGCTCAGACGATAGTGGATGCTCTTCTCGCAAGCGCGCTAGGAAAGAGGGCCTCGGAGGCGCGTTTTTTGATCTAAACTTACCAGCAGAGTTTGTAGACAGAAATTGACTTTGGAAGGAAGACACCTTATAAATGACCACCATCACCATACAGAGATGCACAGGCCTAACATGAAATGCATTACTTTGCTGCCTTTGATGGAGTTAATCACTTTGGAAAATTACCCTTTTTTTATTATTTTGCTTCATAACTTTATTTTGGGCATGTCTCTGCAGAGATATGATTCCATCTTTATTTCCTACTTAAGCCATCTTCTACCTTTTCTTATATATGTTTGGAATTCTAGCATTGTATATAGCTAGCCTTGGGGGGCATTTATTTACTAATAGTTTTTTTTTCTCTTTTATGTAAATGTCTACTTGGGTTTCTAGCACCCTTGAGGACAACTTCTAGGATGCTTTATTCAGTAACTTATTATGATGGAGTTACAAGTGAAGGTAACTTCACTTATTTTTCTTATGCGTTTCTAAGTAACTTAGATGTTAAGATAAAGCTACTCTTTTTCAAAATTCTAGCAATTACAACTAGTTTCCAGTTCATGGATCATCATCTGATTCTCACTCAAGTTTTCTTGCAAACCATGCTTTCTCTCGCTTTCTATTTCATCCTAAAAGAAAACAGTTTTTGTTATGTTTAAATACAATGAATTCAACCCAAAATGGAAAACACAAAGTAGAACACTTAAAGAGGCCTTAAGAAAGAGCACTATTTGGTTTCTAGATTGATATACATTTATTAATCACTTCAACCAACCATATAAGGAGGGCTAAAGTTAGATATATGTTAAGTTAAATTTGGTGCACAACATACTAAAGAAATTTAATGATATATATGTTTTAGTCATATACTAAGAAATTTGAATCATTAGTTGTTTCTGTGCATGATGCTGTAAGTTTTGGTTAGTATACTATAGTAATATAGTATTGTTCATATTAATTAGTAATAAATTAAGTTAATTTCTTTGGTGAGTTGGTCCCTTTATTTAAGGCTTCTAGCCCAAGCAATAGGAAAGAGGCTAGGTTTTGGTTGCAACTGCTTTAAGAATAAGTCAACAACTTATAGCGAGATTATATCTTCATAGAACAATTCTTCATATTTTGTTTAGATCTGAAACAAAGATATTTTACTTGTGATTAGGAAGGTGGTTAGGGTAAAATTACTAAAGAAAAGTTCAAAGTACAAAATGCTCTAACTGAAAAGTAACTTAATCGCTAAAAAAAAGGAGTTATGATAATGGTATAGAAATAATGTAAATAAATAACTATAATTAGTTATGAAAAATAATTAGAACTTCTAACAAATTCTCTTAATTATCTTCTTAATTTTTTAATTTTTTTAATATTTTACTTTTTGATGTTTTTAAAAGATAACACATATATTTGAATCAACTATATTAGGTAAATATTAAAAATTAGTTATTAAATTAATTATTTTTATAAAATATTTATTAAAATATAAAATATATATTAAAATTGTATAAAACAGTATATACATTTATATCCAAATATATAATGATTTATTTGATAACTGATTATTAGTGTTTATATAATATTTTTGTATTTAAATTTTTATTCATTTAAATATTAAAAAATAATTAAAAAGATAATTAAGAAGATATATTGTCATATATCATCGGCTATTATATTAAAAGGTGTTAATCGGTAATGCTTAGCTCTAACAAACAATGGGTTCTTATAACTTCGCAAATATCGGTATCACCGATTATGTATGAGTAGTGATTTATGTTTTTTCGAAAAACAAGGAGTTTAAACTTTCAAGGATTAATTATGAATTCTTAAACTATGGAGAAGTGTCACAAAAAAAAAAAAAAAAAAAAAAACAATGGAGAAGTAGAAGCTAAGTCTTTGGACTTTTATGCCTGTTGCTTATTAAAAATAAAAATTCATTTTAACTTGTGTTCATATAGAAAAATCTTAATTTGATAATAAATACTATAATATATTATAGAATTTAGCTAAAACATATTTTTAGAGAACTTAACGGAGATAATGATAATTTCCTTTTTACTTTTTTATATATAATGTATTAAACTTATAAAAAAAATTATTTTTTCAATAATTTTTTTGCGCTTTACGGTGTTATTAAACAAAACCCTACATTAGTCACCCAAAAAAAAAAAAAAACAAAACCCTACATTATATATTATGTTATTTTCAAAGAGAAAAAAATAGAAAATTTAAACATAATTACTTTGATCCTTAAACTTTAAACATATTCGATTTTTTTTAAAATTAAGAGTGTGATTTGAATTTGAAGTCTCTAAATAAAGATGAAAAAATTATGTCATTTGAGATATGACTCATTGGTTTAAATATATTCAGTTTTATTCTTTAACTTTTTTCATAACATTTATCAATTTAATTATCAAAATACTTGCGGCTAACTATGATTAACTAAAAACTAAAATAATTATTGAATTAAAATTCAGTAACTAAATTGAATTTTATATTATGCATTAATATTAAAAGATAAAATATAGTTAAATTTTATTTTATTTTATATTTATTAATTTTAATAATTAATAAATATTAAATAAAAAAATTTTAATTAATTTATTTATTTTTTTATTATCAAATTTTTTCGTATATTATATATGCAAAGATTTTAAGTTTGTATGCTTTATTGCTTTTATGTCTCACACAAACACATCTTTATTAGTGGCGGAGTGAATACTCCATCTGATTTTTAACAATTATTTCGAAAGCTGGCTCCTAACAATTATTTCGAAAGGACAAGAAGATAAAAAAAAATATCCAATTCGATTCTTGATAATTTTTTTTAAGATTGATTAGCTCTGTGTCAAAAAAAATATTAATTTTTTTTTATATAGGAACTAATTCATCTCATAAAAATAAAATTTAGGAACCAAATTAATATTTTTTTGTCAAAAACTTTATTATTTTTATTGTTTTTTGAGATAATTGTCAAATACTATTTTAAATTTTTCTTTTAGTGGCATCAATCTCAACACAAAGATTCTGTGTTGTTGAAAGAAACTTCGCTCCCCGTCTGACATGCATGGTTTATGGCTATATAGTAAAATGTTACAAACCCCAACATGCATGAATGCATTGATTCTAATACTATGAATTATGAAAGGTGCAGTTACTCAAACTCATTAATGAAATGACACTCTTTACGTATTAATGACTAATGTAATAAATTATCATATTGATGTTTGTGCCTCTATAACAAACCTCAAAATCCAATACTCTAAACCCTGCCCTCTATCTTGTGCCTCAATTTTCGTTCCTATTTTGTAAGTTCTAATTGACCTTCCAGTTTTTTATACTGGTACCTATTATTATGTTTTAAAATACTATGTTAAAATTATAAATTAAAAAAAAATTAAATTTTTTTACTAATAATAGTTTTCAATATACACTAGCTAAAATTATTTTATTATAGCCGAGCCTAATAATAATAATATCTTAGTTAGGGTTATGTTGCACTGTTTCTAAGGTTTTGAAATTAGTAGAATATTTGTCTGTTTTGGATTGTTAAATAGAAGTAAGCCTCTGGCCTGCTGGTTTGTGTAATTAAAATCACAAGTATGTCTGTCAGTTTCCTCTTTTAATTAAAAATCAATTTGCATGCTACATAATTGTGTTAACTATTCACTTTGGATTTGAATTCTCTAAATTTTAAATTTTATTTTAAAGAATAAAATATAATCTATCACTATTTATTTCATAAAAAAAATATTCAATAATAAAAAAATTTACTTTATTCTCTAAAATAAAAATCTAAAATTTAAAAGATTCAAATTCATTGACTTTTGACTTGCACCAATTTTTTTATGGCACCATCCCAACATGAAAAAATACTAATAGAAATGCAAGATTATCGTCAGCAAATTAAAGTCTAACTTAATTAGAGAATAGGGAATATATATATATATATATATATATATATATATATATATATATATATATATATAAGAAATATTTAGTAACAAATAAAATTAGCTAAAATCAGCCATAATTTATTATAATTAATAAATATTAAATAAGATAAGTTATGATTTTTTTTATCTTTTTAGCATTATCGTATATATAAATAGTGTTAATTTTGATATCCTGACAATATAAAAGTGTAAAGCATTTTACACAATTTAGCAATTACAATCTTTTAGATGACCATTCATATGATTAATATAAAAAATAATTATTTTATTAATATAATATTAGATAATTCATATGATTAATATAAAAAATAATTATTTTATTAATATAATATTAGATAATTAAATATATGTGTAAAACTATTTTATATCTACAGTGCATCAAATTAAATTCATTCATATATATTGTGTGTGTATGACTATAATTTCTTTTGTCATTCACTTCATTTATACATGGAAAGTGAATAGTGAATGAATACATTTTGAAGCAAAGTATTAAAATGATGGTTATGCATGTGTGTTGAACAAGCATTTCTTTTGCCTAATGTGTAATTATGTCTATATGCACATAACCGGATTATTAATAAAATAAATATCAATTATGCTACCCATGTCTGTATTCACAATACACATAAACAGTAGACACATTATTTTATGTGTTAGTTACTTTAATTTATATCCCTACATGTATGGCACCCTCTCCAATATTAATGACACAAAAGGCAAGAAACTTTTATCTTTTTTTCTCCCACCAAACCAAAGGCATTGACAATGCATGGAAGAATTAGTTGTATCCAAATATCTTTGCTATCTATCTCCCATGAAATTAGATAGATAAAGGACATCCCACCAAAACCAGTCATTTCATAACAATCTAATAATAAGTAATAACACTGCTTCATAACTTTGACAAATAAACCTTTCAGCACTTTTGAGGCTATATGCTTTTCTTTTTCCTTTTAAGTGCGTCTCCCTTTTCATAACTTGTCACCAATCTTAATATATTTTCTAGCATCATATGGTGGAGGGGTCATGCCTTTAGGTTAACACTATAATTCTATATATAATATATGGTGCAAACAATACCATATTTTCTTATATTATGATAAATTTTCTTTGTATTTAAAATCATTATGTGTTGTTAGGTAATTATTTTATAATTAAAATATAAAAATATTGAAAAAAATCTGTTTAAAAAGAAAAGAAAGAATATTTCTATTTGAAAATAAAACTGACTTAATTTTTTTTCTCTGTGCCAATTCTCTTATATAAAAAAGATGGTACCATAATAAATTCTTTTTATTTATCTTGAGATACTTGTAAAATAAACCATAAATTTTTATAATTATGAACATCCTTTTTATTTTTGTTTAGAGTAAACTATTAAATATGTATCTGAATTATAAAATTGATAACAATATCTTTTAAATTTGTTAACACGATAAAAATACATTTAAAATGCGATAAAAATGATTAAAAGTATTTTTTTTATAAATAGAGACGATTTTTGTATTTGACAAACCGTTTGAGCATGTAAAAAATTGGACAAAAGTTCAATCTATAAATCTTTTTCAGTTTTTAAATATGTTTTGTCATTAACAAAAAAGTTTAAAAAACGTAAAAAAAACCAAATTTTAAGAATACAAATGGTTTTTTTTTGCGGTATTCTCCAACCCAACAAGTCAAGAATTAATTCTTTGCAAATTTGAGCTCTATTAAAATTTGTTTTGGACCAATGAGTTACCGTATACACAAGACGAAATCCGAATATGCAATACTTGATTTAAGAATACAAATATTAAGATCTTTTGGTCATGCTTGTAAAATATTGAGAGTATTTTTGTTGTTAACGAATTTGAAGAACACTTTAAAAGCATTACTCTTTTGTTTATTTATCATTTTAAATCTTTAGCCAAAATTAGTAACTAATAATAATTATTGCTGCCTTAGCTTACTGGCCTGAGTAGTGAGCTTTCCATGCGAACCGGTTAAGAGTAGGTGGTAAAGTTATTAAGCCAACGGTTTCACCTCCCATTGTAGTAGGAGGATAAAGGTTCTAGTAGTCTAATTAGTAGGTAAACTTTGTTTTTATATAAATAATTAACAATCAAGAGCCTTATTATACTTTAATATAAAGTCAAATTAAAACTTGCCAAGTTATAACTATTATTATTTAAGTGTCTTATTATACTTCAGTATTCATCAATACATAAATTATATTAGATTTTTTAACTTTAAAAGACAAGTTAAGGTTGAAAAATGTCTTCATAAATGTTTCTCAAAAACACTTAATTTTTCAAAGATAAAAAATACAAATACAAAATAAAATATTTATACTTTAAAAAATTTAAATCAAAACTTTACTAAATCGATCCTCTACCATAATTAACCATAATCTAAGGGATGGAGCAAATGATGAGTTGTGAAGTGGCATTACATGGGAGTTTGATCCTTGAATGGCAATAAAAAGAGAAGAAACCAGGTTGCACGAGTGGGACTCCATGATTATGTAAATGCATTCTCCAACAAGAAACTATCATATTAGTCACCACACTCTTTTTTGTCGCTTTCTACTAATCAAATGGTCAATGCTCTCTCTTCTTTCAAAAACATTGTAACAAAAGATAAAAAGAAATCCAAAAACTACTGATTTGCTTCTTTTAATAAAAAAGCTAGTAACCAGCATAAAAGCTTCAAATAAAGTAGGTATATCCCTTTTAAAACATGCATGTGATATATTTCCATGATTGTTGTTGATAGCACAATCTAATCTAAGCCATGAATGTATCTCAATCTCAGTTTATTAGCCTTCTTGTTTCTTGTCATTTCTTTCTTTTGTAATCCCAATGTTTTCTTTTAATTGGAATGAAAAAGGCATAACTTTGACAAAAAAAAAAAAGTCTTCAAAAGGGGTGGGTTAGCATTCATGTCACTAGTCAAAATACCAAAGAAAATAATAATAATACAATGGAAGAGTTTTAAGTATACCGGGAACACCGATATTCCAATTGTTTTAACCGTTAATTTAAATTTTAAAAAATATATATAATATATATTAATTGAAAAATCAACAGTTAAAATAATTGAAACACCGGTGTTTTCAGTACACTTAAAATTTTTCCTATGTTATTTATATACTAGTAACTATTCTATTCACGTAAAGTTATCTTGTATATTGTATATCTTTACAAGATAACAGTATTAGTCAAATATGTTGAATTATTTAACGACTTTCATGTAAAATTGTCTTCATGTGAGTGTTTGCCTTATATATTATGAGCTTCATATATATTCATAGATTGATAAAGCAGACATCACAAATATACCCCTGTAATGTCTTCCTCTAAGAATTATGGTTGAAGACACCATTTGCTTCTTAAGGGACAAGTGAATTTCTGTGTTTGACATATAAATAATTAAGATCCCATATGGTATTTTATAAGCACCAAAGTTGGTTTCAGCTTTTCAAGAAGTAGTCTTGTGAGAAGTCTCATTCCATGACTCTGCTGGTTGTAAGCAAAAGCTATGCTTTGAATTAATGTTGTTTGGAGGTATCTTCCATTTTGACAATGTCACATTGTCACTGTTATGATACTTTGTCAATATCTGGTCCCTTGTATCTGCAGCATTTAATGTTGTTTTGGTGCATTCATTGATTGGTTTTTATGCCAAATTCTGACGCCAAAAACATGCATCACAACATAAAGTGGCACCATTCTGGTTTCAAGCAATTCAGCTTCATGAACACCACAACAACAACAACTGTTTCAGTTTCCACTCACAAGCGCTCCATCAGGTTATTATTTTTCATTTTTAACTTTCTTTGTTTTTTTTTAAATAGAAAATTAACATTGAAGAATTTCCCGTTCTTTCTTTTTTCAGTAAGTTGCATCCTTTACTCTAATGACACATATTTTCTGTCTTCCAGCACATTAATTTCTGAATCATTGGTACTGTTCTAGTCCTTAGCATTACAACAAATTTTAACATGATCGTTTCGTTAAGAAAGGTCAATTATTGGAGGAATTTACTAAACAAAAATAATAATTACAGAATTAAAAGACAAAAATTTCACCTTACTCTACCCTACCTAGTAAAATATCAATGGTGGAAATGATCAATTAATCTACTCTTCATTAACAACAAGATCAATATTAACTATACACAATTAATTAATTAATTAATTAATTCTCTGTAGCATATGAACATGATAGGATCAAAGAACAAATTAAAGCAGGTAAATTTAGAGAAGAGTGATGAGAATGAAGAGAAGAAGAGCAGCAATGAAAGAGTACTTGATTGCAGCGACAAGAATGGCGAAGGAGATGAACAACAGCTGCCAGAGAACTTGAACACTCGCCCATGTCAGAATCCCGGTCAACCCAAGCGCAACCACGTTGTCTGGGTCAGGGTCAAAAAGGGAATTCCAACTCAAACTGAAAATTGTTCTTCTTTCTTTGCTGAAATTCTTCTTGTCATCTTCTTCTTCTCCATTGGAACCACTGGGTTTTTGTTCTTCTTTGTCTTCCACTTCCCTCACGGCTTCGTTATTCTCCTCTTCCTTCTTCTCGTTGTTCGCTGCAAATACCAGGAGTCGTTGTGGTTTCGGAGAGAGAAGAAATTGAGGTTTGACAGAGAAAAATTGCTTGCGGCGACGAAAGAGGGGGCCTGCTACTGGGATTGGGATTGGGATTGGGATTGTGATTGAGGGTCTCCATGAGAAGGATGTGAACCTTGCCATGGAAATTGGGATTGTTAGGGTTTCTTTCATGAAATTGAGAAAGAGGGATTTGCAAAACGGAAAGATGAGTTAGGGTTTAGAGGTTAAACGGTGCATTTCATTTTCTCTTTTTATTTAATTTAAATTCGTCCAAAAATTAGGGTTTTTTTGGAAATAAAAAAAGTTAGGGGACTAAAATGATATTTTATCTTTTATATCTTCTTAAGTTATAACTTAAAAGCTGGTTGGATAAGTAGTTAGTTCAATTGTCTGTATAAATAAATGACTAATAATAAATACAAAAATTCAAGTGCAGTCGACTTCACGTGAAGTTAATAGTTGGGAGTCGTTAGATAAAAATTTAGTTAAATTAATTAAATCATCTAATGGCTCTCCATTATCAACTTCACGTGAAGTTGACTGCACTTGAGTTTCCAACAATAATAAATTATCAGTAATAAATTAGTCTTTAGAGAAATAGTGTAAAAAACTAAAAAGATGTCAATTAAATTATAGAATCTTTCTGTTTCTTAGGAACATGATGCTAAATTAATCTGACAGTATATAGTTTCTTATATTGGATGTCATGTGGCTTAAGACATATATATAATATAATCAGCAGTTAGTTTTAGAAATGAAGGTACTATTATTGTTTTTATCTGCATGCCAAACCTGGCCCAATGAACAACTTGTTTGAACTTTGAATTAGTTCTGCAGTGATCTTCAGCAGTGTTAATTTTAATAATGTTTCTTTGTCTAAACTTGCTCTTGTTGACTTTTTGATACCATGTGGCAGTGAGCCAATGAAAAATAGAGCCATGGAAGAAGAACAAGTAGATAACATCATTCAACCTTCTTATCACCCTAAAATGGTATCTCTCTTTTTGTCTCTTTAAAAATCTTTATGAGCATCTTAGAATAATGACTGTCAGTTATGGAAGTTTTCTTTCTTTTTTATCATGAAAAGGAACTGGGAGAACTCAAGCAAAGCATTGAATCCAAGAAGAGGCAATACCATAATATGGATCTTCAAAGTTCTTTGACTCAAGAGGTAAAAATATTATTTAGATTTGAGTCAAAGAATGATGTGTCTTTTTTCTATATATATTCATTATCTTTTTGTGCATTTCTGAAGATTCTGCAGCTTCAAAAACGATTGCAGCAACAATTTGTGATAAGGCGTGCATTAGAGAAAGCATGTTACCTACCTTATTCACAGGATGCTACATTAGAAAATTCAATACCTAAGGTACATTTTTTTTTTAACTCTCTAAATGGATTGAAATTTGTTTGGTCTTGTTTCTGACTATGAATTGTATTTATCTTATAGGCTGCCAAAGAACTGATTAAGGAGATTGGAATATTGGAATTAGAAGTTGTGTATTTGGAACAACACTTGCTATCTTTGTATAGGAGAAGATTTGATCAACAAATTACAACTCTATCAACCAAGGAAAGAAGATTGGAAACAGCTTCTGACATTGAAAGAGGAACTGTTGAAGGTGCTACCTCAGAAAAGGAAGCTACAGTTATGCAATATAGTAACATTTCACCCAGTAATAATAATTCAACTAACTGTGAGGTCAAGGAATATTACAACCAGCTGGTACCTGATACCGTTTTAGGCTCTAGCGTTCATCGATGTCACTCAGAACTATCTCAGCGATCGGTATGCTTAGTTGAAGCTTCTCCTGAGCACATTAAGAGCAAAACTCTAGACAATTACCATTCTCTGCCATTATCCATGCTAGAAGTAAGTTTGATAAATAAAAGTATACTAGTAGTTGTATTTTCATATGCAACTGTTTATAATATGTGCCTTCAACATTTTGTTTCCACAGCAAGCTCAGTGTGCTAAATCCAGTTCAACCAGCCTGGGAGAGCATCTGGGGAATTTCTATGTTGATAATGTTCCAGAGACGCCGAATTGGCTTTCTGAAGAGATGATTAAGTGCATATCCGCCATATATTGTGAACTTTCAGAGCCATCTTCTCTTGGTCTTAAAAATGTTTCATCCTCTATTTCATTTTCATCATCTGGTTATGAACTTTCTTCAGAGAGCCAGAGTAGTAAGTTGGGATCGCAGTGGAAGAAGCGTTCCTCCTTCAATTTGAACTCCACTAACCCTTTCCATGTCAAAGGATCAAAAGAATTTAGTGAACCTTACTGTTCAATGGTAAGGATTCAGCAACTATGTACAGATGATCAGAAACTAAAAGAGATTGAATACATGCTACGGAGATTCAGGTGAGCCATCTTATAGTGCTTATCCTTTAATTCAAATTCATGTTTTCACCCAGAAACAATGCATTAAAACTTAAAAGCTTTACCATGAAAGCTAAAGAAGCAAAACTAGTATAAATGTAAAAAACCTGACATTATAATCTCTTGCAGGTCACTTGTTTCTCGGCTGGACGAAGTTAATCCTAGAAACCTGAGGCATGAAGAGAACCTAGCCTTTTGGATTAATGTGCACAATGCATTAGCAATGCATGTAAAATTTCTACATATGTAATCTGCTTTAATTAGTGCATGGTATTGAGCCCTTAAACCAAATCTTACCCTATGCTTCATTGTTCTCCACAGGCCTTATTAGTATATGGAGTTTCAGCCAATAATGTTAAAAGAATGTCTACAGTACTTAAGGTATGATGTTCACTCATAACACTGCAAGGATTTGACTCAGTTTTAATGCTCACTAACATAAGCTAGTGAATATTTCAGGCTGCATATAACATTGGGGGTTATACTATAAGCTTAGACCAGATACAAGACTTCATTTTAGGGTGCAGATTGCCTCGTCCAGGACAAGTAAATCTAAAAATTTTGGAAACTTGTACTTGGAACCTGTATTCTTATTTCATGTTAGCAAGAAAACTAGTTTTTGTAGAGACTAGAGACCTGTTATTGTTATCTTACCACAGAAATTAACTTTATTTTTTCTTTAAACAGTGGCTGCGGCTGTGGTTTCCATCAAAGACAAAATCCAAGGTTAGAGATGCAAGAAAAGGATTCGCCATACGTCGTCCAGAACCTTTGTTAATATTTGCGCTTTGCTCGGGAAGCCATTCTGATCCTGCGGTATACTTCTGATCTTTCTGTATTAGTTGCAGTTGTTTAACTAGTATAAACATAAACCTTGATGTTTGGTCTTATTTCCCACTTCACATGATAACTCAAGAAAACATAATTAGTACCATTGTCATGGGTATATTTTAAAACATATTCTTGCATTTATGTAGCTACAAGACATCTTAGAATCTCATCTGGGCTTGGTTGTTATTTTGGCAGCTACATGTGTACACACCGAAGAGAGTCCTTGAGGAGCTAGAATCTGCAAAAGAAGAATACATTCTGTCCACTACCAGCATAACCAAGGAACAGAAAATAGTAGTCCCGAAAATAGTCGAGTCTTTTGCAAAGAGTTCAGGTCTGGGAGCATTTGATTTGATGGAGATGGTTAAGCCTTATTTACCTGATTCTCAGAGGAAAAGCATTAGGGAGTTTCAGTCTAGAACAAGCTGGAAAGGCATTGAATTAGCCCCTCATAACTTCACTTTCCATTATCTGTTGTCAAAGGAACTAGGTTAGTAATCTCACAGGTGTAATGTGCAAGAAGGAAATGTGTCTGCCACTCTGCATAATTGGTGAATAATAATTTGCCTTTGGGTCTATGAGGATATTGAGTTAAATGGCAACACTTCAAGGGAAGGGATTGTAGCAGAGAATGATCTTACATTGGATAGCAAGCTACAATCTGAAAACTATGGAAGCCTGGACTATTATACTATTGTTGAATTGACCTTTTTTTTCTCCAAATTTATGGATGTATATTCTTTACCTCAACATCTGCTATGGCTGCAGGATCAATCGCAAATTCAGTTTTTTTCTTTTGAATGTCTACTCAGTAGAAATCTGTATTGCCATCCAGAAATACTAATGCAAAATTTTGTAGCTTTTGGGTCAAGTAGCATAAGAAGGTATGGAGAATTGTTGAAAAATAATTTCATTTACTCCTAAAATTTCTATGATCTTACTATGATACAAATAACAAAATCACAAAATTTCATAAGCACTAAGCATTAATCCATCTTCCTGATCCTTAAGTAATCAAATATGAGCTGTTGGGCACCACCTTTTTGTCATGAATAATTGCCTTGACAAAAGCTAAGTGTACAAAAGCTCCAATCCAAAAGTAATAAACTCTGACATATCTGTCTCCATAAAAGTTTGCATGCTCCTTTGACGGTCAAACTTTAAATCATTTTGCTAACATATGATTCTATGTTGCTGTTTACATAGTTGCAAAGATTTCCTGTCACAGAATAAAATGATTTTTCTTAAAATACCTTGGACAATATGCAGTAAAGATGATATTGGCAATGAATTGAGATGCATATACGTGTAAAGACTGTATAATAAATTCATTTATGCAATGGTTTCTCCAACCGTGCCGCATTGAAATGTGATCATATGATCACAAAATGGAAAATTATGCCCTCTACAATATTACCGAGTTTGACAAATCTTCTGTTGGAAAATAGACTTCCAAAATAATATTTTAGCTACTAGTTCTGTGAATGGTAAATACAAATTTACATTCAAGCACAATCAAGTTGCATATATTGCATCTCCTTTTGTATGAGATGCATCACCAGAAGTGAATACATGAATACCATCTGCCACATATATCCAACTGCAACCAGCAACCTTCTTAGCCTCTTTTTCTCTCATTTTCTCTCTTATTCTTCCCTTCTCATCCCATTTCCCTTTGGCAGCATAAAGATTGGCCAATTGCACATACCGAGACCCATTATCGACATCAATCTTTAACAGTTTCTCTTCTGCCTGTTTGACAAGGTCTGTATTGTTGCTCATTTGACAAACATTAAGAAATGCACCCCAGATTGTAGCATCTATCTGTATAGGGATCTTCCTAATAAATTCTACTGCCTTTTCTAGTTGATTAGCCCTTCCATACATATCAACAATACATGCATAGTGGTAATTATCAGGCACTACATTGTACTCTTCTTCCATGGAAATGAAAATATTTTCTCCTAGTTCTACTAATCCCCGATGCCGACAAGCCGAAAGGAGTGCAACAAAAGTAATTGCATCAGGCTTGACACTTTTCTTCGACATCTCCTCAAAAAGCTGAATAGCTTTATTTTCAAGCCCATGGTGAGCATAACCAGCTATCATAATATTATACGAGATTGCATCTCTGTTGCTATTGTTAACTAGTCTAAAGATTTTTTCAGCATGCATAATATTCCCACATTTTGAGTACATATCAACCAAAGCACCCAGCAATTTCTCATCCATGAGGAATTTCATTCTCAAGATGTAAGCATGAATCTGCCTTCCCAAACTAAGGGCTGCTTGCATTGTACATGCGCCAAGCACGCGAATAATGATCATCGCTTGAGGAACTAGAGCTTTTGTAGATATATACTCTCTGAAGAGTTTGAAGACTGCCTCGCATTGTTGTGATTTGACATAACCTGAAAATAAAGCTGTCCAGGCAACATAACTTCTTTCTGTAAGTGAATTGAAGAGCCTTTGAGCTTCTATCATGTTACCTTGAGATGAGTAGCATGTAATCAATGAAGAAACTGCAAATGGATTCTCAATCCCAATTCCTGCATAGACTAACTCCGCATATCTAATATTCCCACACCTACAGTAGAGATCAACAATGCCACTGCTAATAAATTGATTTGAAATGCAACCATTTCTCAACACCCAAGCATGAACACAGTTGCCTAATTTCAAGCACTTTAAACCAGAGCAGGTACTCAAAACACTAGCCAAAGTGTGTTCATCGCAGCCGATACCATTTTCAATCATCTCGGCAAACAAGGCAAGTGCCTTCTCCATATAGCCATTCTGAGCATATCCTACAAGCAACGTATTCCAGGATACAATGTTATTTAATTCATGATTTTTCCAAAACAAATTCAAAGCCATGTCCATCTCTCGTTCCCTACAACAAGCTGCAATCATTGCATTCTTTGAAACCAAATCCACCATCCCATCACAACCACTAAACACGTTGCATGCTTCGTGAAAAGAACCACATTTAGAGTACATGTCAATAAGAGAGCTTGTTGCAAACTTGCTTGAATCATTTGCAGTTTTCACCATGTATGAATGTATTTGCTTCCCATGGTACCCCATGCCTAGCTTGGCAGTCAAGTTAAGCATGGTTGTCAAAGTGATCTCATCAATCCCAACCGTGTCGCGCGCAGATTGCATTGCAGCAAAGAAATCAAGTGCCTCGGTTTCATAACCATCAGCGCCGACATAAGCCGACAACATGGAATTGTAAGCAACCAAGTCCTTGTGGGAGGCAGAATCGAAAAGTGATCGTGCTCGAGGCAAATTGTGTGCTTTTATGTAGGCCATAATAATGGCATTCCAAGAGAATTCATTTCGTTGATGCATTCCATCGAACACTTTCTGTGCCTCTTGAACAAAGCCATGGTTCGAGTACCTGTGAATGAGTTGATTACAAGTAAAAATGCTTGATGCCAAACCAGATTTTATAGCAAGGACATGATCATGGTACACCAGAGCATCTCTCACTCTCAAATGCCTCATTGCCCAACAATCTGCATTGGAATTTCACACCTTTGGTTTTTGCTTATGACTAACTTTTCCTTGATAAAATTTCACCATAAGCTTTCCCATCCTTCTAACCTTCATATATCATCATTTAATGCACTATTCCTTGTATTAATTAATTATTATTGTTGTTATTATTTATTAATGGAAATACTTAAATTTTACCATGAATCTTTCCAATGCCTACAAATATTATTTACTGTAAAGCTAATTTTTTGGGGCAAAAATTCAACAATTACTTTCATAAATATTACCTCTTGGTAAAAAAGAAAGATATTGGAATTAATATTTTGTCTTTGGGAGAATTTTGAGAAAAGGGAAAAGTTGGATTCTGTTTCCAAATTGTATGACTGTTATGAAGCCAAGGCAAATTGGGCGAGTGAAGAGTGTGATCTTCACAATTCACAATCTTGCCACTCAGACAGCGACACAAGAACAGAGGAAAGAGAGTATTTTTGGCACTTTTCTTTTTTCTCCCCTTTGATTGAAACTTAGGTCACACTGTCACAGCCACAACTCAAAGAAAGAGAGAGAGAGAGAGAGAAAATAGAAATGGAAGAAGAGGGAATAGGGTTAGTGTTTGCCAGAGCTACAGAACTCAGATTGAAGATTAGCAATTGCATCCACACCGCCACCGCCACCGCCACCACATCTAACCACGCGCCTCCCACTCTCAATGGCCCGTCACCTTCCGCCGCCGACGACGATGATGACGAAGCTACTGATAGGCTTCTCAAAATTTGCGATGCTCTCGAAACCTTGGAGACCCAGCTTGCTTCCTTGCAGGTTACCCCACAAAACTCTTCTGTTAAAAATCGAATATTTTTCAATAGGGTTTCTGATTTGGGGTTTTTCAGTTGTGGTTACTAGTTGTAAGGGAGTCATGGTTCATTTATTAGAAACATGGGTTATCTTTGTTTCTTTCTTTGGATAAAGTTTCCTTTTTTGTTATTCTTTTTAATTGTCTGAGGAAGTTTGAGATTTTGAATTTGTTACAATGCTGCTAACTACAGTTTGTAAGATTAAAGGTAGCTATACCAGTTATACAAGTTTACCAGTTTAGGTACCCTAATCGAGTTTAGAAATTGAGTTTCAAGATTCAAGTTTATTATTCTAGGTTTACACTCTAGTTTGGAAGTTTTTTCATAAGGTGCTATGTAGATTATTGTTGAAGCTTATTGGTATGTTTGACTTATAATCTTGATATTGCTTTAGTCTTGGTGGTTATGTTTATGTAAGATTTTGTTGGTTGTCCTATTCTCTGGGAAAAGTGTTCTATGTATGGTTGATAAAATGTTTGGGAATCTTAATTTTTGTGTTCAATTTCCAGGTTCTACAACAACAGCAGCGATATGAAAGAGAAACTGCCTTGGCTGACATTGAGAGCAGTCGTAAGGTGTTAATCGATAAGCTGAAGGAGTACAAGGGTAAGGAATTGGATGTGATACATGAAGCTTCCATTTTTGCTAGCGAAACTGTCGAAACCAATAATGATCTGCTACTCCCTCCGTATCCAAGCCGCCCCCCATATTCCATGTCTCTGGACAAGGAGTATCTGTCGCAAATCCCTTCTGTGAATAAGTCCGGTCGCAATGGATTAATCACACTCGATCCAATGATTGAGGCAAAAAACAGCCTAGGTGATAAGGAGCAAAATCGTGCTGCAAATGAAGATAAAAGTTTAAGAAAAGGGTTGGGATATTTCATAACTTCTGCAGCCAAAACAATGCTTACAGTTGCTGGAGTGGTATCAATATTAAGTGTGTCTGGCTTTGGGCCTAATCTGGGGAAGTTAGGCGTCCGATTCAATGTACAAGACCGGCGTCAAAGAACAGAAGATGAGAATGAAAGATCTGCTGCCCAGAATGTGAAGCATAGATCAATTACTCAGTGTCCGCCTGGTAGAATTTTGGTGACGGAAAATGGGGAAGCTCGATGTCTTGTGAAAGAGAGAGTGGAAATTCCATTTTCGGCTGTTGCTTCAACACCTGATATAAACTATGGATGTGGTTAACCACATCACTTGTCCCTCTGTCTTTTGTTTCTGTTTCTTGTGGATATGCAACTTCATCAAAATAAAAAAAAAATTATGAAGTTAATCAAAGTTGGCTAGTGATGTCATGGTTTATGGTAGTTGAATTTAGGTAAATGAAGTTAATCAAAGTTGGCTCTTTCTTTCTTTCTTTTCTTTTGGTTGTGAGAAATTTTTGTTTATCTCAATTGTTTGATGGTGTTGAGCTCATCAGTAGTGATGCTTCAGTTGCATACATGACACATTTTGCTTACAATTGACAAAACCGATAGAACACAAATTCCTAAGTGATCACAGCTGGTTAGAATTGAGATAGTTCTGTCTTCCATCTTAGTTTGACTTGTGAGAGATGACTCTTGGCCAGGAAAAATGCTTGCTCTAGTCCCCTTTATATTAAAAGTTATGACTGAGTTAGGGACTTAATTGAAGAATGTTGTGGACACAGAAGTTGTATTTCTGAAATGCTAGCATAAATTAGTTCATCAAAGATGTTTAGTGGCTCAAGTGGCTTATAAAGTAAGGTGAATGCTATGGTGTCTATCACTTTGTACCTAAGTTACTAAAAGAGGTAAATAAATTATATTTAATAAATTTTATATGATTTATTTTTTATTTTAAATATTTTATTTTTTACTTTAAAAGGGAAGTTAGACAATTTAGGCACCATAACAAAGGCACCGGAGAACTCACCATAAAGTAATGGTGGATACTACAATGAAGATGGCATAATTGTCTTCATATGAGTATATTTCTTTTTGACCTTTGGATGATGGATTGTATGGTTAGATTTTGATATTTATAAAAGTGTTGTTTTTGTTTAAAGTGTGGCTAAATAAATAAACCACACTTTTAACCAAAGCATCTTCATGAGAAGATATTTTGCCATCTTCATTGTAGTATCCACCTAAAGTAATATCTACCAAGTACCAACTTCATTGATCCTCTACAGCTGTCATGTGTTTTCTACTCTCTTTTCCTGCTTTGCTGGGACACCCCTTCACTCTAACTTTTGTTCTTTCTGCCTCCTTAGCTTTATTTGCATTTGGAGTGAATTTTTTAAAATAAAATTATGTATATATCTCATCTATGATCACATCTAACCTTTTTGTATGCAAATGATTGATATTGGTTTCCATTTCTCAGTAAGAAAATAAATACTGACTCACTCACCTTAATCATCAGTAAAATTTAAGCCTTATAAGACTAGGTCAACTTGTCACATGAAATCATATATTTTAATTGAAAATTCAATAAAAAACAACTAACATGCAATCAAATTTGACCAGTTTCATGGGTCATTGCTTACGCAAGAAGAGAAGTACAAATTTCCAAAGTTTTGATTGCAAATGGGCACAATACAATGGTTCATTCAAAACCATGTCTTGTTTCTCTTGTAAGTTGGGGCTGCATACACTATAACAATAACAACTACAGCACCTAGTTTTCTGTGCCCCTAGTAATGCTACTTTAGTACTTTTCTTTATCAGATAAGAACAACAAAAGAATTAACTGAACAATCATATCTGACCAACAAAGCATGCCAATTAACCCAACTATACTGGAATGGCTCCCCATTGCAATGAAGAGCCAACTTCTTCTCCAAGTTACACTATATATAAACTTTACCAAACCAACAAGCTTCAACATCAAAGGTTCCCCTCAATCACTTCCATAACCTTTCACAAAACTCTTAACTACTAGAGAATCATGAGCACCCTGGAGGCAACAGCATTCACTGAAGAGCAAGAAGCTCTTGTGGTCAAGTCATGGAATGCTATGAAGAAGAATTCTGCTGAACTTGGTTTCAAGTTTTTCCTTAAGTAAGTCATTTGATAACTCCTTCAGCCTCTTCAAATTCTTATTATTTACAACATGTATTACTCAACTATAAGTTTAATTTTGATACACGGTAAAATATTTTACAATGTTATTCAATTATAGTCATTCTTTTTTACGACCATTTACATAGTTAATAGAGAAAAACACTTGACAGTATATTAAAGTTAAATTTATTAATGAATTGACCAAACTTTTTGTAGGATATTTGAGATTTCTCCATCAGCTCAGAAACTGTTTTCATTCTTGAAAGACTCAAAAGTTCCTTTGGAGCAGAATCCCAAGCTCAAGACACATGCCGTGACTGTATTTGTTATGGTAATAAGTTTAATTTGCAAGCTCCCTGCTTTGACTTTTGCCACCATTTGAATCCAAGAACAAATAATGTCCAATAGGTCACTACATCTTCTAATGTTTTGTGTTATTGCAGACGTGTGAATCAGCAGTTCAACTGCGAAAGGCTGGAAAAGTGACCGTGAGAGAATCAAACTTGAAAAAAATGGGTGCTACCCATTTCAGAGTTGGTGTTGTAGATGCACATTTTGAGGTAAATAACATAACTTTGAATGTAATAACATCATTGCTCATCTCATATTTACTAAGACTCTGTTATATGCATTTTATGTTTGAAAAGGTGACAAAGTTTGCACTGTTGGAAACAATAAAAGAAGCAGTGCCTGAAATGTGGTCACCAGCCATGAAGGAAGCATGGAGTGAAGCTTATGATCAGCTTGTTGGTGCCATCAAATCTGAGATGAAACCTTCTGCTTAATTAATTAATCAATTCCCTTAGCTTTAATTGAATAAAAATGAAATCATAGTGCCCTCTTTGTACATTAAAGCATTGAGTGCTTTGGTGCGTTAAATTGTACTTTATATTGTTGCGGGTTGATACTTACGGATTTAATAAATAATATTATTTGAATTATGCTACATGACCAACAATAAATAATTTATATCTATATTTATAAATTATTTTTATTCAGTATTTAATCAACATTTTACATTTATATTTATAAAAATTTTAAACATAAAAAATATATAATTTAATATTTATAGATTTAATAAATAATTTGACTGATATGATGATTCCACGTGCACCACCAATACAGAGCATTTTTATAATGAAAATTGTTATCTTCTATTGCTAGATTATAAATTATAAATTGGAAACGTATTATATTGTCTCACTCGAGGAAGCTGAGTTTTATTTTATTTTATTTTTTCCGATCTCAATAACTTTAATATGGAGATAAACCTTAAATATGTATTTGATTCCCTTCATATATCCAACTTATCAATATTATTGGTCTAATTCTTTCATGTGGTTCTAGCTAGCTAGGAGATTATTATTATTATTGTTCCTACATAAACAGCCGATTTTAAGATATAGTTCGTCTTGTTTAACGCTTGAACTCTTTTTTTTTTTTTTGGAGTGAATGAATTATGCATCGGTTCTTAAATTAAAAAATGAATAAAATAATAAAAATAATATTCAAAATGAATGACGTATCTCTTTTTATTAAATCTTATTGTATTTATAAAATTGTTGTTTTTGTTGATTATTATTGGCATTTTTGAAACTGTTTAAACAGTTTTAGTTAATTATCTGATAACTGCATCTTAATAACTCGTTTGTGTGTGTTTAAAGAGATTTACCAAAAAAATTGTGTTAATTTAAATTGGCACGTGGTTATTTAATTTTGTTTGCATTTTGAATTCATAGGTTTTTTTTAAACTGAGTTATGACTAACGGATTAATTATTATTATTATTATTATTATTATTATTATTATTAGTGCACAATTAATATAAGCTTGGAAAAAAGAGTACACCTAACTATGCATAATTGTATTTCCTTTAGCATGTTAGAATAAAAACTTGACCATATTAACTTTTTTTTAACCTCAAACAAATTAAAGTGCTCTTGCATGGAGTTGATAAATGTTTATTGGTTGCTTAATTATAGATATTTTAATTTGTTCTCCTGGGCTATTGCCTTTTCTAAATCAATAGGAGATGGGAAAAGTGATGAGATAATAATAAACTAATTGAAAAATAAAAGATATAAATTATAAAGAATAAAATTAAAGTAAATGGACAAATTCTTAAACCAATTGCTAGCCACATGTCCACCTTTGTTTTCAAAAATATATTTTTTAAGTAAATACTCTTTTTCATTTCTAACTATTTTTAATTTAGTAGTTATCGATCATTAAAATAACTTATTTAAACGACAATATAAATAGTAATTTATTAATATATCAAGGATTCATTTAGAATAATAATGACTGCTAAGTTAATTATTTAAATGGTTGAGAATTAATTAAAAATTGTTAAATTATAAAAAAAATATTTTATCTTTTAAACAAATGATAAAGAATTGTTTTAATATTTTTTTTAATTTTTAACTATTTTTAGTATTAAATGTGCACATTAAAATTAAAGTGACACATATATAATGGGTTATTGATAAAAAAAAAATTCTAATATTGTATGTCTATTAAATAATAAATTCTTTAGTCTTTTAAATACGCAATAGTAGAATATTGAATATATTTATTGAATATTATTATAATTTTTTAGTGTTTCATTTTTATTCTTTAATTAAGAGAGGTAATAGTATTTATTTTTTCACAATATATCGATTAAATACATACTTAAATATACCTTCTTATAATTAACAACAGTAATATATAGAATGAAGTAGGAGGAGTACGTACTCTTTTAAATTATTTTGTTTGGATTTTTTTTTAAAATAGAATTCTTATCCCATTTCATAGCCATTTAAAATACATTCTCTCTTGTATTTTTTGAATTCTGATTGATTCTCCCACGATTTTAAAAATCAATGTCTGATGCTCATGAACGTGCTTACAATCTAAAGGTAAAATTCACGGACAAAAGATGTTTTGGAGTAAGACACCACGCAAATGTATCACACGTTTTCAACACATTTGCCAATGCTGTGGCAATGGCTTTGAAATTGAAGCATCAAGAACTCAGCACTCGTGTGAGGTATCGTTCGTTTCTTTTCAGTTCGCTGTTTTTCTTTCTAAAACTAAGCAAATCTAATTAATTTTCTGTTTTGCACTAGTAAATTGGCTTTAACAATAAAAGGAGGACACCGCAGTTGAGATTTTTGCTGAAAAAGAATTTTAAAAAAAAAATTTATAGTTGGAGTACATCTAAATAGCTTATATGATTCGCTATACCTAATACACAAAATTTTCTTATTTTATACGACCTTTTTGGGTGGTTTTAATACTATAGTGAGCTTCGATGAGAAAGAAAGATTAAAATCTTTATCTATTTATGAATGTGTGAATTTTATTAATGGTGGTAGACTAAAGGACTTGGATATGATTGGAAGAAAGTTCACATAGATTAATAAGCAACGAGAGCAGGATCAGATCAAGCAGGACTTGGATGCCTCGCGGTCTCGACTTGTAGAAAATGGTTCAGATCACGCGACCAATCCTCCTTGATACAAATCTGGCCATAAAAAAATCTAAATGAAAGTTTAAGTTTCACGAAAGGTGTGGTGTGATTTAGTAGAAATTCGAGTAATTATGACTGAAATTGGAAAGAAATGGGTGGATGGCTAAACAATGTTTGTTTTAGCTCAAAAATTAAAGCATTGTAGGCACCGTATTATTCAATGGCAGCAACAGAACAAATTTAATTCAAAGAAGGACATTGATGAATTCACATTTCAGTTTGAATTTTTCAGAGAGGAGGATATTATAGGGAGAGAACAAATTGAAGTCATAAACTTGAGGGTGTTTACTTTAGGAAGAAAAGGTACTAGAAGAAAATTTTTTGTGTAAAGTGGCTAAAAGAAGGGAACAAAAATACAAATTTTTTCACCAATCATTCCAATCCAGAATCCGAAAAAATAAAATTTATTAGAAACTGGAAAAGAATGATAGTACATATGCTATCACCGGTGAGAAAATTGCACAAGTAGCTGAAAGATACTTCAAGGATATCTTCAAATCGATTGACCAAGCTAATTCAACACATGCATTCGAAGATTTTGAAACCAAAGTTTCAGCAACCATGAATAGAAATTTAACTAGATCGGTCAATTTTGATGAGGTAAAACGTGCGGTCTTTAGTATTCACCCCAGAGCGTTTCAATTCTATTGGAGTTTAGTAGGAGAAGATGTTTTTAAGACTGTTTGCAGTTTTTTGTCAATGATAGACTATTCAAGAGCTTCAACTATACACAAATCTGTCTCATTCCCAAAATTTCTTATGCAAAGGATATGACACAGGTTAGACCCATCAGCCTTTTTTCAGTTGTGTATAAGATTATTTCTAAAATACTAGTCCATCAGCTATAGAAATTAATGACTTCAGTAATCAGCCCTAATCAGAGTGCCTTTATTAAGGGTAGATTGGTTTCAGACAATGTTCTAGTCGCTCATGAATGTATGCACTATCTAAAGACAAAGAAGAGGGACATATCGACTGAAAGGGCTATTAAATTGGATACGAGCAAAGCCTATGATCGTGTTGAGTGACATTTTCTTTGGTTTATTTTGGAGAAACTGAGATTTGAATCTAGGTGGATTGGTTGGATATAGGAGGTGGTGACTACAGTTTCTTACTATGTCGTTGTTGAAGGACAACCTTTTGGTTTTTTAAACCAAATAGAGATATCCGTCAAGGAGATCCTCTACCTCCCTATCTTTTTTTTTCTGTGCAGAAAGATGATCCTTTTTGCTAAATATGACAGAGCAAAATGGTCTCATTGAAGGTATTCATATCAATTGAAGATGTCATACTGTTAATAATTTATTATTTGCGGATGACTCAATCCTTTTTTACAAAGCGTCAAAACACAGTTGTGAACATATTAGAAGTCTTCTTCAGTCATATGAGGGGTTCAATGGCCAAAAAATTAATTTGCATAAATCACTCTATTCTTTAGTAATAATACTCCTCCTACTGCTCAATTACTACTGGCTCGAAAATTGAAAATTGCTCGTATTGGTACACAGGATAAATATTTGGGTCTTCCATCTACAGTCCAAAAATTAAAAAAGGCCACCTTCGGAGAAATTAAGGACAAGGTGAGGAATTGAGTTCAAAGGTGAAAAAGGAAACTTTTCTCCTCCGTAGGTAGACATGTTCTAATCAAAATTGTAGGAGAGGCTATCTTAATTTATTCATTATCATGTTTCCATCTTCCTGTCACTTTAATTAGAGAGATTCACAACATACTCTCCTAATTTTAGTGGGGTCAAAAAGGTATAGAGCAAAAAATGGTACGAGTTAATTGGGATACTATGACAAGACCGAAATTGAAAGGTGGACTAGGTTTTAAGGATCTAGGGGTTCAGAGTTTGGTGCTGCTAGCAAAACAATGTTGAAAAGTTGTCTCTCAACCACAATCACTCATTCACTCATATCTAGGTTCCTTAAAGGTAAATATTTTTGATACAGATCTATAATGAATGCAGATATTAGAGCAGTACCTTCGTGGGGGTGGCATAGCATATTGGAAGGGCGTAAGGTTGTTGAAAATGGGCTGGTTTGACGAGTTAGTGATAGGTCCATGACGATTGGATTTTTGATGGTATAGAATTTCACAAATGAATTCTCGTTGCAAGTATAGTTTCTAAACCAAGCAATAATCCTTTCATACAAAAAGTTGTTTGTCACTAAAACAAACCCCTAAATTTATAAACCGAAGTATTGAACCTCGGGTCGTTCTCCCTAGGAATTACAATAGAGTGTCTTGTTATTGGTTGTGAGTTATTTTGGGGTTTTGGATAAGAAGCATGAAAAGTAAATGGCAAAGAAATAAACTAACAACTAACAAAGCTCTTGGTAGGATATGAGAACTAGAAGTCCTATCCTAGTTATCTTCCTCAATTGCGATGAGAATTGTTCATTGCTACCACTTAGTTAACCCTTACTAAATAAAGGAAAGTCAAGTGGATGAATTGACTTGAGCCACAAGTCCTAGCCAACTCCCAAGGAAAGACTAGCTTTAGTGCACTCCAAACCAATTAGCAATCTCTCCAATACCAATCAACAAAGGAATTAGATAACTCAAGTGTCACTAATTACTCTACCTAGGCCAAGAGGAACAAAATCTATACTAAAACTAAAAGAGGCATTTCAACAAACACATAAAAGGCAATAAAAGTAAACAACATAAATTGCAAGAATTAAAGAGAGATCTAACTACAAAGGCAAGAGATCAACAATAGAAAAGTAAAGAAGAACAATTATTATGAATTACCTCTTATTGAATTGAAAGAAAATGGAAGGAACAATAGTAGATCTACAACAAAGCATAAGAACAACATAAAGGAAATTATAATAAAAGAATGGAAGAAGAAGGAATGTAACAACAAGGAATTGAGAAGATAGAAGTAGAAGAAAGCAAAGATTAAAACCTAGATCTAAGAACTAATCCTAATCCTAATCCTAATTCTAGAGAGAAGTGAGAGCTTCTCTCTCTAGAAACTACATCTAAAACTTAACTATGCTAAAACTAAACTAATGGTAACTAACATGTGTTTCCCTCTTCACTCCTTGGGTTAAATAGCATTAGAAATGAGTTGGATTGGACCCACAAGGCTTGTAAATTCGCTAGCCACGAGTTTGCATGAAGTGATCACGTGCACCAACGGCGCGTGCGCGTACAGGGCGCGTACGCGTCCTTATATGTATAGTAACGATGGCAAATCTTATATCGTTTCGAAGCCCCGGATGTTAGCTTTCTAACCCAACTGAAACCGCATCATTTGGACCTCTGTAGCTCAAGTTATGGTCATTTAAGTGCGAAGAGGTCGGCTTGACAGCTTTCCGGTTCTTTCATTTCTTCATGAGTTCTCCAACTTTTCATGCTTCTTTCTTCATTCCCTTGATCCAATCTTTGCCTCCTAAACCTTAAATCACTTAACAAACATATCAAGGCATCTAATGGAATCAAGGTGAATTAAATTTATTCATTTTAAGACCTAAAAAGTATGTTTTCACTCTTAAGCACAATTGAAGGGAGAAGTTATAAAACCATGCTATTCCATTGAATAAATATGGGTAAAAGGTTATAAAATCCCCTAAATTAAGCACAAGATAAACCGTCAAATTGGGGTTTGTCAACCTCCCCACACTTAAACCAAGCATGTCCTCATGCTTAAACCAAGAGAAAGCAAAGGGATCAACATTTATTCAATGAAAACTAACTAAATGCAATCTACCTATATGCAACTATCTACATGAATGCAATTGCTTGGTCAAAATAAATTAATTCCCAAGAAGCATATATAAGCACAAGGGCAAAAGGTATTAACAACCATGCCAAACCACAATTGAATTGAGCTATTAAATATTTTTACAAACTTGCATGAAAGGAGATGATCATTGGTGGAAACATGTAATTGAGCATCAAACCCTCACCGGATGTATTTGCACTCTATTCACTCAAGTGTTTAGGGTTGATTCACTCAATTCTCTCCTAATCATGCTTTCTAAGATTTGTTTTTCTTCTAACAATCGACATATATTTCATGCATGCATACAAGTATCATGAGGTCTTTTCTTTAGGTTGTATTGGGGCTAGGGTCAAGGTATGATGCATATTTGGTTAAGTGAGTTTGAAATTTGAATCTTTGATAAGCTTAAACTTCCCACCTAGCCTATGACATCCTATACAATTAAGTTCTAACCTAACTATCCATTCTTCACTTTTTCACATACTCATGCATTTTCTTTTCATTTCACAACACTTATGCATTGATCTTTATTGAGCTTCACTTTTGCTTTGGGGCATTTTGTCCCCTTTTTATTTCTTTCTTTTTCTTCTTTTTCTTTCTTTTTCTATATTTTTTTTCTTTTCCATACTATTTTTTTTCTTTTTTTTTCTTTTGTTTTTCTCATTTTTTTTCTTTCTATATACAAGAATCTCAATGCATAAGGTTTTACATTTGATCAATACATGAGTATGTATCCAATTTCCAATATTTTCAATAACAATACAAAATTACCCTTTTATTCACCCAATGTCCCAAGGTTCCCACACTTGAATGATATTCACACACTCTAGCCTAAGCTAATCAAAGATCCAAATTAAGGACTTGTATTGTTTTTCGCTTTAGGCTTGTAATGTGCTAAAATTAAGAACAAAGTGGGTTAATCGTAGGCTCAAATTTGGCTAACAATGGAAGATAAAAGGTAAGGCTTTTTGGGTAAGTGAGCTAAATGAAATGATGGCCTCAATCATATAAATGCATGAATACACAAAATAATGGACATAAAGAATCAAACAAATCAAAGATTACATTCATAGAAAGAGAATAATGCACACAAGAAGGAAAATAAGTGGTTATAAGATGTAACCACACCATTAGGCTCAAAACTCATTTGCTTGTGTTCTTAGCTTAAAAACATGATCCACAAGATATATAATTCAAGCAAGTTCTATGAAGAGTTTTCACTCAAATCAATTGAGGTGCCCTATACATAGAAATCTTGAAAATTTTCATTATTTTGACTAAGCTTATTGTGTATATATATGCAAAAAATAAGAAAATGCAACAAAAATCCTAAAATCTTAAAATAAAATGCAAAAGTGTTGGGATTAGAAATTTGTCACCCAAAATTGTCGACCGGTCGGACGACCTCCCCACACTTAAAAGTTTGCACCGTCCTCGGTGCACTCAAAGATGAGCAAGGGGGTACGGCGACTCTCCGGGTTGCTACGTGTTCTTAGTTTTGCTTCCGTTATTGCTTGTGGTGCATTCATCATGAAAGACAAAAATATAACACCGTAAGAGGAGAAGATATAAAAGCAAGGAAGCATACATTGTTGGAATGAGGTAAATCACTAGAAATGAGTGAGTGAATTAGCGTGACATTGATGACAAGTAGGTGTATGAATTCTAAATTGCGCGGTTTAGAACACACATTAGCATAAAAGCTATGTCACAAAAGAAGCATACACTTTACTCATTCTAGTATGCTTGAGATGCTCTAAGTGAACTTGTAAGGTAAGACAAGCATTAAAGAAGCATGAAAGCATTCAAGTCAAACACATAGGGATGCATATGATCATGAAATACCATGCATTAAGGTAAATGCACAACATCATCCATCATCAAGAGGTTGCCTAATCACAAAATAAGGCTCAAATCACATGGTGGCCAAATCATGTAATTCAAGAAGAGTTACAAGCTCGAAGGCAATTCTCATCACTTGGTATTTTTCAAAAGATAAGCATGAAAAACTCAAAACCAAGTAGCAAAATATAACCTCAATCATAGAATCCAACAAAGATGATCTAAAAGCATTCATGCTAAAATAGCATTTAGGCAATAAGAGGCAACAAGGTGTAGTAAACAAAGTCAATAATCCAACACTTATAATGAAAAGAGAGAAAATAAAATGAAAACTAACTAATTAACCAACTAAAATAAATGGTTATCCATGGTGTTTGGAAGTGTTGAATGAGGGATTGGAGGAGGGAAGAAGAAAGGAGAAGGAAAAGAAATGGAAAGAGGAAAAGAAAAGAAATGGATGGAAGAAAGGGCATCCACGCGCACGCACGCATGGCGCGCGCGCGTCGATGGCTTATTTCGAGAGTGGCGCGTACGCATCATGTGCGCAAGCGCGCAAATAGGTTTGTGCCTCAGGCCCAATTTCCGCACAGTGCAGGCCTAACTCTCGGGTCAAGGTATGGAAGGTGGAACTTCTCAATCCACGCGTACGCGTGCATGGCGCGCTCGCGTGGATGGTCCAAAACGCTTTATGCACGCGTACGCACGCAGTGCGTGTACACGTGGATGGTGCTCTGTTTTTCAAAATTTTTCTATGTTTTTACACCAATCTAAGCATTCCAAACCTCCAAACAGCTACCAAAACACCATAAAACCTTATTTAACATATTAAACTACCAAATATACTCAACTAACTAAACAAATCATGAAATTAGACTAATTCTACCAAATATTTACAAAAGAGAAAATGAAAAGAAGTTACCATGGTGGGTCGTCTCCCACCTAGCACTTTTGTTTATTGTCCTTAAGTTGGACTTATGGGGAGCTTCTCTCAAGGTGGCTTGTGCTTGTACTCATCTTGGAACTTCCACCAATGCTTGGACTTCCAATAAGCTCCATCATTCAAGATTAATATCTCCAAGCTTTGATGGAGTTCTTCACAAACCATGGGCTCCCAATGTTGATCCTCATGTGTTCCCGGATCCCATATTTTGTCTTCACACCCATCTCCAAGTTGATTATCATTAATCCATGTGGGTGGTGAGCAAGGTGAATTCTCAACAAAGTGACCAAACATCCTTCTAGACCCATGTACTCTAGTTATACACCAATCTTTGCTATCAAGCTTTGGACATGTGACCATAGTGAACCTAGAATGATGCTTCCAACCACTAACCATCTCCTTTTTACTCTTAAAGCCACAAATATATCTAAGTTGACCATCCGTTTCAAGCAAACCATATTCAATGGGGATAATAAAGCTTGAGTATAAGGAATTTACCCACTTGAATGAGAGAATGGATGGTGGTGGCTTGGGGAGAGGTATCTCCAATGTGCTTGCAAGCTCTACTCCCTTGTTTTCATCCTTGATTGCCTCCACCTCCTCATAAACTTCTTCATTCTCAATCCTTTGTTCATCAACTTCATCTAACTCTTCTCCATCACTCAAGTCATAAATGGGAGGACGAGAGAAATCTACCTCCATATCACTTTCAAATTCATTGGGAGAATGTTCTTCAAATTCAAAGGATTCTTCGCCAAGAAGATTGGATGCATGATCTTCATCACCAAGGGAACTCAATTCTTGCTTCATTCTCTCCAAGTCTTCATATAGAATATGCCTTGGAGGTTGTGCACATTCCTCCTCAACATCAACTTCAATCTTCTTGGAGGGGTTTTCTATAACTCTAGGTTCCCATGGAAGTTCCGCATCTCCTAAGTCTTCAACCACTTATTCCTTTTCTTCAATGGTCATAGGTTCCTCCAATTGTTCTAACACAAAGTAGCATTCCTCCTTTTCCACCGACGTTTCCAATCTCTTCTTTAAGCTATGCTCCTCTTTAGATTCTCCACATGTAGCTATGGGAGTTTCTTGAGTGTCCAAAAGTTGGGATGCTAGCCGGTTTACCACCTCATCCAAGGCGGTCATGAATTGTTGCACATCCCTTGTCATCTCCTCTTGTCCTTGAAGAAGAACACCGAGGGTTTCATCCATTAGAGATTGGGGTGGGTGGGAGGGTTCATCATTTTGGAGAAAGGGTTCATTATAGGAAGGTGGTTCTTCTTGGTAAGGTGGTGGTGTGTATTGAGGTGGTTCTTGGGAGTAGTAATCCTGGAATTGTGGTTCCATGTATGGCTCATGTGGTTCAAAAGTTGGTTGGTGTGATGGATAAGGATCATGGTCATAGGGAGGTGTTTGTTGAAAATAGGCTTGTGAGTGTGGTTGAGGTTCATGTTGAGGATATGACTCGTAGGCATATGGTGGTGGTTCTTGAAAGTCACAAGGAGATTCACCATAGCCATTTGATTGGTATGCATCATGGAATGGCTCTTCTTCATAGTTCATTGGTGGAGGTTGTTGCCAAGAAGATTGATCATATGCATATGGCTCCTCCCACCTTTGGTTGTCCCATCCTTGATACATATCTCCATTATAGTCCTCATCACCTACAACATAGTTGTAATCACACTCATAGCCAAAATGAGAATTCATAATGGAAAGAGAAAATAAGGAACAAAAACTAATAAGAAATAATGAAACAAAATACTAAGACTAGCAAAAACTAGCAAGCAATCCAAAAATCAAGCTATTCACAATATTCACATATATACAATAACCAATAACACAACACCATTGCAATTCCACGGCAACGGCGCCATTTTGACGATTGGATTTTTGATGGTATAGAATTTCACAAATGAATTCTCATTGCAAGTATAGTTTCTAAACCAAGCAATAATCCTTTCATACAAAAAGTTGTTTGTCACTAAAACAAACCCCTAAATTTATAAACCAAAGTATTGAACCTCGGGTCGTTCTCCCTAGGAATTACAATAGAGTGTCTTGTTATTGGTTGTGAGTTATTTTGGGGTTTTGGATAAGAAGCATGAAAAGTAAATGGCAAAGAAATAAACTAACAACTAACAAAGCTCTTGGTAGGATATGAGAACTAGAAGTCCTATCCTAGTTATCTTCCTCAATTGCGATGAGAATTGTTCATTGCTACCACTTAGTTAACCCTTACTAAATAAAGGAAAGTCAAGTGGATGAATTGACTTGAGCCACAAGTCCTAGCCAACTCCCAAGGAAAGACTAGCTTTAGTGCACTCCAAACCAATTAGCAATCTCTCCAATTACCAATCAACAAAGGAATTAGATAACTCAAGTGTCACTAATTACTCTACCTAGGCCAAGAGGAACAAAATCTATACTAAAACTAAAAGAGGCATTTCAACAAACACATAAAAGGCAATAAAAGTAAACAACATAAATTGCAAGAATTAAAGAGAGATCTAACTACAAAGGCAAGAGATCAACAATAGAAAAGTAAAGAAGAACAATTATTATGAATTACCTCTTATTGAATTGAAAGAAAATGGAAGGAACAATAGTAGATCTACAACAAAGCATAAGAACAACATAAAGGAAATTACAATAAAAGAATGGAAGAAGAAGGAATGTAACAACAAGGAATTGAGAAGATAGAAGTAGAAGAAAGCAAAGATTAAAACCTAGATCTAAGAACTAATCCTAATCCTAATCCTAATTCTAGAGAGAAGTGAGAGCTTCTCTCTCTAGAAACTACTTCTAAAACTTAACTATGCTAAAAATAAACTAATGGTAACTAACATGTGTTTCCCTCTTCACTCCTTGGGTTAAATAGCATTAGAAATGAGTTGGATTGGGCCCACAAGGCTTGTAAATTCGCTAGCCACGAGTTTGCATGAAGTGATCACGTGCACCAACGGCGCGTGCGCGTACAGGGCGCGTACGCGTCCTTATATGTATAGCAACTATGGCAAATCTTATATCGTTTCGAAGCCCCGGATGTTAGCTTTCTAACCCAACTGGAACCGCATCATTTGGACCTCTGTAGCTCAAGTTATGGTCGTTTAAGTGCGAAGAGGTCGGCTTGACAGCTTTCCGGTTCTTTCATTTCTTCATGAGTTCTCCAACTTTTCATGCTTCTTTCTTCATTCCCTTGATCCAATCTTTGCCTCCTAAACCTTAAATCACTTAACAAACATATCAAGGCATCTAATGGAATCAAGGTGAATTAAATTTATTCATTTTAAGACCTAAAAAGCATGTTTTCACTCTTAAGCACAATTGAAGGGAGAAGTTATAAAACCATGCTATTCCATTGAATAAATATGGGTAAAAGGTTATAAAATCCCCTAAATTAAGCACAAGATAAACCGTCAAATTGGGGTTTGTCAGTCCAATATACAAATCTGCAGCAATCCTTGGCATGCTCCTTCACATCTTTGTGTTGTCCCTCCATCTGAACTTCCAATCTGCAAAATCAACCACTATTGACGGTCAAAGACTTAATACTTTCTAATGGTCTGTGGAATCAACCTCTAATTAGAAGCATTTTTTCTGTGGACAGCGTGTGCTAGCAACAACAATTAGGGGGTGGAGAAGATAAATTTATTGGACCTTTAATAAAAGTGATTTGTATGAAATAAGTATTGGGTATCGTGTAACTTATGGGTTCTCGCATCCTCCTATTGAATTTTACCCAGAGATTATGAAACAACGAAATTTGTGGCGAGAACTGTGGAAGCTGAAAATTTCAGCGAAGACTAAGATTTTTCTCTGGAGGGACTTCTATAAAAAGCTTCCAGTTCTACAAAAACTTCATCATCGCATCTCATTGATTCGGCCCACTTGTCAAAGATACTTATAATTTCTAGAAACAATCAATCATTGCATCTTCCATTGTGAGAAATCAAAGGAGATTTGATCAAAGATGGACTTACTGGCTGTTAGAATGGGCATTGAAGACTCTGATTTCTATGTTGAGTGAAACTTGAGAATGGGGTCTTGCGTACCCAACTCAATAGTTTCTCTCAAAGGATGATGATAGTTATTTTGAGTTGGTTCTTATGGAATGCTAGGAACAGATTTATCTTTAATAATGTATCAACTAGTATTGAAGAGATAACGGCGTTGATTTTAAAACTGCAAAAGAAGCTTCAACTAACAAATCTCCAATTCTTAATTGATGAACACTTTACTTTCTTTTATTTCTCTTATTAGATTATTATATAATATTACCTCTATAGTAGAGTATTGGGATCCAAGTCATCCATTTTTTTTGTTTGTCCCATATATAAACATCTATATATTTCTTTCATTTCATGAATAGAATTATCGGACTAAAAAAAAATACCTTCTTATAACACTCATTGACTTCATATAAAGCAAAAATAACTAATAAAATCTACAAAAAGAAGTAATTATGAACATGAAGGCTGTGCATTTAATTAAGAAAGGAAAGGTTACATTTTAGAGAAAGAAAATAAATAAATAAAAATAACGTGTCAATAATTTTATTGTGTCTTATTATAATATATAAAATGCAGCACCTTGTTTTTAATTTAGGCACCTGGTATGTTGCGTTGATAGCAACATTAATAATTAAAACAAAATGTAAAAACAAATCATAGATAACCAAATTAAAGCTTGATTTGCATGCAAGAAGGGTTCTATAAATACTTTAGCTTTTCTACACCATGCTTAGGGTTTCTCATCCACTTCAGTTAATTATTTCTCACATTTCATCTCCTTAGAACTTAGCAATCATGGCACTCACTGCACAGCAAGAATCCCTCATTGTCAACTCATGGGATATGCTCAAGAACGATTCCGCAGACCACGGCCTCAAATTTTTCTTGAAGTAATTATAATTAAGCCATTTAATTCCTACATGTTTTCAGTTTTCTTAAGATTCTGCTAACAAGTTTTCTAAAAAAAAAAAAACATTAAACTGCATTTAGAAGGAAGATTGAAATTGAGAGACCGAAATTAAATTAAATCTCTATAATTTATATTATATTTGATATAAAATATATTGCATTGAGTTATATCTTAGTATTATGTTTAATTTAAAATAAATATGAAAATTAAATGATAAATTTGGTATTTAAAAAATTAAATAAAATTATTTTTTTAAAAATATTATTAAAATTTTAATCTATGTTTTTAAAAATTTTAATATTCTTACTTTGTGAAAGTACTGAAAAAACTAAAATTTTGGTATTTCTAAATTGATATTTTATTTTCAATCTCTGATCATCAAACACAATACTAAATCTCAGTAAATAAATGCTACCTTAAACAGTCAAAAATAAAAAAAATAATGTTTAAAAGTTATGTATTCACTAATACATTAGATCCTTCAAGAATTTACTTTCTTTTCTGATTTAATTATCTTGAGCTTGCTTATTGCTAAATGCATGACATGCATAATGTTCTTTTTTCCCCCAACAACTAATCTAAAATCACGATTCCATATTTGCATCAAACTACGTAGAATATTTAGTGCTGCACCAGAAGCAACGGCATTGTTCTCATATTTGAAAGATTCAAGTGTTCCTTTGGACCAAAACCCCAAGCTCAAGACACATGCTACTGTTGTATTTGTCATGGTATATATACTTTAACTTAATTTGGATAAATCATTATAATATATAAAATTTTGATAAATTAAACTATATATATGATTATGTTCATAATTCACAAGCCTCTCACAAATTATAATATATATTTCTAAACTTTATGATGTGTATATTACAGATTGCTGAAACAGCTATTCAACTGCGAAAAACTGGAAAAGTCAATGTGGGAGAATCAAACTTAAAACATTTGGGAGCTGTTCATTTAAAATTGGGTGTCACACATGCACACTTTGCGGTATACATTCAATTTCAATGTTAAATTATTAGAATAAAATTTGAGAAAATATTTCTTGAAGTTTTTGTATATATAAATAAAAATATAATAGTATTTTATCACGTAAAAATTTAATTACAAAATTTGATACTCAATAAAAAAATAAAAATTTAATAAAATAATAGAAACTGATAGAATAATTTAATTTTTTATAAATATATTCTTTTATTATATTTAATTTAATTTTTTATCAAACTTTTAAATCTTTGAAGTTTTGACCAAGCTATGACATATATATGTACTTGTTTTTGTTAATTAAATAAAAAAGTTGGCAAAGGCAGCACTTTTGGAGACAATAAAAGAAGGGGTACCATGCATTTGGTCAACGGCATTGAGTGATGCATGGGGAGTAGCTTATGATCAACTTGTTGCTGCTATCAAAGCTGAGATGAAGTAGTAATATATATGCTTATGGATTAGTACCTTCCTTCTCAAAATTTTCAATAAGATTGATGCATCCATCAAGTGTATGTGTTTGTTTGTTTTTTTGTTTCATCATCATGTATGTTATGTCAGGTGTTACTAATAATAAGTAATAACACTGTTCCGATCCTTGGGTCAAATATACACCCTTTACTAGGAGCAGCTTCTTATTAATTATTATTGTTACAAAACTATATAAAATAATAAAATTATATATATATTATATGGAACTCGTCCTTCTTATAGAGTTTATTATAATACTTAGTAGCTAGGGTGATGAAGTCTATCTAGTGCATTTGGGAGTATTTAATATAAAAAATATTATTTACACATTAAAATTAGACTAAAATTAATTATTATGTATTTTTATATAAATATATATATAATTTAATATATTTTAATATATATTTTATTTATATTTTAATATGTATTATTCTAATGATTAATTTAATAATTTTAGTGTACAACTAGCATAATTATTTAATATAATATAAAAAATTAGTTGGGTTTTATTTGTTCTTCCTTCTTTATTCTATGCTATCATTATATTTTTCTCATCTTCATCATTCGTCTCTTCTTCCACTCTTCCTCTCATTCCAATTGCTTCTTCTCTTTCTCTTCTCTCACCCTTCGCTTTTTCCCAATCTACAATAAACCCGTCTTCAAATTTATTTCCAGTGTCTCTATTAGCATCAATAGTTCCACTCCCAAAACTATTTTTTCATTTAACGTTGATACCGCAACTCGTCTTTCTCTCAAAAAAAAAGTATCATAAATAGATTCGTAGCCACGTCATCATTTAGTGCACTTCCAATTCAGGTAGCTCTTAGAGACAATGATAAACCTTTTAGAAAGGCTTTCTTTTTCTTCGGTCTAATCGAGAGTGGAAAGGGGAGGACCTACTTTTTCAGGTACCGCAATGAGGACGAAGAACTCTTGATAAATTACGATGACATTCAAGTCAATCTTGAACCCTCCACCACAATGATGCACTCCTCGACAATTACGAGGACAAAGGGAACGGTGGCGATTGGCAACGTCGCCAGCGCTCGCAAACTCCGGTCTACGATAACGATCTGTCGAAATTAATGCCCAGAAAAAGGCTCATCATGAAGGATGACACTGGGAGACGGTCGATGACATCGAAACTCAAAGACGAGGTGGCGAAAGAGGAGTATGAAGGAGGAGCGAGGTTCACGAAAAAGGGGGCGGAAGAAGGGATAAAGAGGAAGAAGGGGAAGGTGGGTGGAACGAAGTGGGAAGAAAGAGAAGAGGCTTAAGGGGGGAGAAGAGGTTTGCGAGTGGCCAAAGTGGGAAGAGTAGGTCCAAATTTGGAGAGATCTAAAAAAAGAGAAGAAGAATAAATGATGAAGATGAAGATTTGAGAGTTAGGACTTTATAATTGTGTATGGACCAATTTGAGTATTTTAAATAACAATCCCGCTACGTAATCAACAAGAATTCTACCAATTCCTACCAACTCTTGTTTATGGCCATGTTTAATGAAAATATCTTTGTAGATGTGTCTAATAAAAATATTTTTTTTTATGGCTGTATCTAATGGAAATGTTTTTGTGAATGTGTTTCCTGAGTATATCTCTTTATACATGTGTCTTCTAATGAAAGTGTCTTTAATATTAATTATTATTGATAATAAGTTGGCAGATAATATATTGATACTCTATACTTTTTCTTTAAATAAATTTAGAGCACTAATTTAAATTAAATTTATTGTTTGTTCACGTTAATTTGCAGCAAATTATCATATTGGTATTTAACTGCACATATCAATAATATTAAAACAGCGAATGATATTTGAACTAATAAAGATTCATGTTTCTAAAAGTGATAGAAATATTTAGTCATTTTAAAAGGTAAAAGACTTAATTGAAATGAATTAAAAATTTCAAAAATCATTTAATAAGATTTATCTCCATAATTAATAAAATTTATTTAATAAAAATAATTTAATCTTTATACTAAAATAATAGCGAAATATACTAAAAATTACTAACTTCTTATTGTGATGAAGATATATATATTGTGACTCTGTTAAGAAGACGAAATTGTGAAGAAAAGGAATTAAAACATATACTAATGGCTGGTAATTTAATCTAGGGGTGCATATGGGTCGGGTGAAGTCGAGTTTGATGTGACTCAAATTCGACTTGAAATATACACTAGATTTATTTATTAGATCCGAACCCGATTTTAGATCCGATAAAATCAATACACTTTCGGACCACAATTATACTGGATGAAAATTGGGCCGTTAACATTACATTACGTTGATATCTTCTTGTAAGCTAGCATGTAAAAATATCCAAATTTTCAAGACTCCAACCATTATTTAACATGGTAAAATTCACTTAGAAAAATATAACAAGAACCAACCCTTCTTCAAAATTAAAGCATAACCACAATCAATACTAAAGCAAAACAACAATCAATACTAATATTGTCTAATAATACTAAATATTTAAATCAATACAAATAACACAATATTATGCATTAGTCTAAAGTCTTATGCATTCTAAACATAAAATATTAATTATAGTCTTATAATGACTAATAACACAAAATATTAAGGTTTCAATACTTAAATTCCACATAAGAATAGTCATGATCCATCACTAATAACACAAAATATTAACTGTGTATGATGACCGGATCACCGGACCGACTTCAGGTGACCCGAACTATAGTCCGGACCCGATCCGAAATAATGACCGAGTCTAATTTTGATACCCTTATCCGACCCTAAATTCAATAAAATCACACCAAATTAGTCCCTAAAATATTCAAAATCGGACCGGACCTTTGAACCGGACCTGTGCACCCCTAATTTAATCATTGCTATGATATCGCAATTGAGATTACATATACCACAATATACATTTATGTAATACTTAGAAAGATTAAAAAAAATAGTTTAAATTTATTTTATTTAATATTTATTAATTATAATGACAATTAATAAATACTAAATATAATCAATTTTTACTCAATAACTTGAACTTTAATATCAAAATTCTTTCCTTTCATTTTTACTTTTGATTTTAATATTTTTATTGAAAATAATTTAAAATCTTAACTCATCTTTTTAATTATTCTCTAAATTTTTAAATAAAAAATCTTGAATTTTTTTATATTTTTAAAAATAACATATATGTTTAAATTTTTATTCATTTAAATATTAAGAAAATAATTAAGATAACAAATTAAAGTTCTTAATCATTAATTTTTTATTAACACTTAATTTTCAAATGTTAAAATTAAATAACATGACTACAATTAAAAAAATATATATGAAATGAAAAATAATAAAACTCAATGAAAGATGGATACATTTCAAACCATGCTCTAGGATTGGCCAAAACCATTATTTTATTTTTCTCCTCGCCGCATACAGCACCTAGTATTTTCGGCATCTGATGATGCTGAAACAATAATCAATCAATCAATTAATTAATTAATAACTTAATCTAAAATAACAATTAACAAAGCGTGGCAGCCACAACCATATAATATTAAAGAAAATGGCTTCTTGCTAGCTCCATTATTGCATGCCATGAAAAGCCAACAACTACTTACATTATTATATTATTGTACACTCTTAGGTTATCACTCTATAATATAAATACCTTGTGTTTATATCCATATTATGCACTATTCTCATCCATTATTATTTCACTTCACAAAAACACAAGACCTTATAATTAATTAGGTTTAATTTAGTAATCATCATCAATGGAATTCACTGAAGAGCAAGAAGCCCTTGTTGTCAACTCATGGGATGTTCTCAAGAACAATTCTGCTGACCTTGGTCTCAAGTTTTTTTTGAAGTAAATTAATTAACTTTCTAAAGCTTTTATAATAATCGGATTGATTTTTGTTTTTTATTTTAGGTTTAATTACTCTGTCTTTATATAGTAGTTTTGCGAAATTTTTAATTAGGTCCTTATACTTTTTTTCCTTTCAATTGGGTCCTTGTACCAATTTTTTTTTCAATTAAGTCCTTCTTGGTAGTAATTGACGTAATTGTATAAGGACCCAACTAAAAAAAAATTGGTGTAAAAACTCAAATAAAAAGAAAAAAAATAATGTAGAGACTCAATTGAAAAAAAATTTAGTGCAGAGACCTAATTGAAAGGAAAATAAAATATAGAGACCTAATTAAAAATTTTACGAAACTATAGAGGACAAAAGAGTAATTAAACATTTATTTTAAGCACAACTGTGATTTTAATTTTTTTCAGAAAATACTAAAAATAGATAATATATAACTAATTAAATGAAAAATAGAAATCAATTAAAAAACTAATATATTATTTGTTAATATCAGTTTTTTTTTAATTTTGAATATCAAATCTTAAATCGAATTCTCTAAAAAGTAAGAATTAGAAAATAATTTTATAATAAAAAAATAGTTAATAGTGACTAATTAAAGTTGCTTTTGCTAATTTGATTTCAGTTTTACTCATGCTAAAAAATTGAATGGTTATGAATAAACTTCATTTGCAGAATATTTAGTGCTGCTCCAGCAGCTACGGCATTGTTCTCATATTTGAAAGACTCAAAGGTTCCGTTGGACCAAAATCCTAAGCTCAAGACTCATGCCACCATTGTTTTTGTCATGGTAAGCTTTCATGTTAAATTCTGTATATATAAAGTGGTCAATGGAATTAATAATAACAACCTATCAATTTATATAAAATTACACATAATTAAGTTTAGTCACTTAGGTAGCGTTTATTTTGAAGTATTGAGACAGAAATGGGGAGACTGAGATTCAGTATCATATTTCAGAAATTAGTAATAAAATTTTTGTTTCTGTCTCAAAATTTCAGTATTTCAGTACCTCCAGAAAGTAGAGACACAGGAGACTAAAATTTTTAGAGATGGAGACTGAAACTTTAATAATATTTTATACCTAAAATACCTTTATTTCAATTAATTAATTTTAATTTTATCCTTTGTACAAATTAAATTAGAATTTCATTCTTGTTTCAGTTTCTGTCTCCCACTTGCACCAAACAAAACACTGAGATTTATTTCAATTTTTGTCTTTTAATCTCTGTTTCTCAATCTCAGTCTCAGTCTTTCCGTCTCTGTTTCTCCACCAAACGCTACCTTATTGGTATAATTAATTTTACGGTAACACTAGGAATACAAAAATAAATAGTCAAAACTTGTCTTATTTAATATTCATTAATTAAGATAAATTCTCACTGTTTTTGGCTAATTTTTTTTTGTTACTAAACATTTTCGCTAATTTTATACTTACTGTGAACATCTTAATTATTGATGATGGCAGATTGGTGAATCAGCAATTCAACTCAGAAAAACTGGAAAAGCCATGGATGAATCTGACTTGAAACATTTAGGTGCTGTTCATTTCAAATTTGGTGTACTACATGAGCATTTCCAGGTGGAATTACTCATATTAATAACTTATAAATTTATCTCTAAATTTAAACTTTTATCTAAAATAACATCTAATTATTGATTATATAAACATGCTTTTCCGGAATACTCATCAAAGGTGTGTATTTATATTCATTATTGATATCTGATATACGGATTTAGCTCTTTTAATTATTATTAGATTTTATTTTTTTTATCATTTTTTTGTTGTAATGAGTTAGGATTATATAAACCACTTTAATCAGTGTTTTATTCAAAACGTATTTAATATTAGAGTAATAATATCTTAAATCATCAGTTCCCAAAAAATTGTAGTGGAATACTTTAATTCCGAATAAATTTTAATTATCAAATAAATTTTTAACATTTTATTTTATTAGCAAATTAATATTCACGTCAAATAATTTTGATAAAAAATTAAATAAATTCGTCTCTATAATTATTTAATAAAAGCATAACAAATTAATTAATATCTCTATATTAATGAAGTCATCATAATATCTTAAATTATTAATTTTAAAAAAAAATTAGTCGAATACTTTAATTCTCAACAAATTTTAATTATCAAATAAGTTTCTAACATTTTATTTTATTAGCAAATTAATATTCACGTCAAATAATTTTGATAAAAAATTAAAAATAAATTCGTCTCTATAATTATTTAATAAATTCGTCTCTATTAATTATTTTGATAACAAATTAATTAATATCTCTATATTAATGAATAATCCAATGTGAAAGCTCATTTAATCAATGAAACAAAATTTTAATTTAAAAATTGATTTAAAAAATAAAATTTGTTAAAAACTAATTAAAGTGTTGGACTAACTTTTTTTAGACAACGATGAATTTGGGCTATTAGTTATGTTAGGTAATCAATAATTTTCTTGAATAATATAAATAATTACTAATTAAATTAAAATACACTATATTTTTAAATTATTCATCTAAATTTTAATATTAGAATAATCATTCACATGCCTAATAAAATAAACATATGATATATTTATTATTCACGTTTAATATTTTCATTGTATACTTTATCTTGTAATAGTTTTGGCCCTAAGAATTAATGATATATGGTATTGTTTGGTAATTAAGGTGGCAAGGAAGGCACTGTTGGAGACAATAAAAGAAGGAGGAGGTGAATTATGGTCACCGGCACTGAGCAATGCATGGGGAGTAGCTTATGATCACCTTGTTGCATCCATCGAATCTCAAATTAAATGAAATTAAATGAAACTCTCATCGTTCATCAATTAGCATATGGAAGACTATTCCTCTCTTCCAATCCACTCAAATTGAATAAGATTGATATTGCTATGAGAGTGCTCAATTATATTTTATTGTGTTATATATGTTATTTGAGTTTGATACCTTGGAAAGAGGTTGTTAGCAATTTAGCATTTAAGAATAATTAAGTCACTAAATCAAGTAGCAACTTTTTTTTCCAATATTTATATATGTTTATTCTATTTTTTTTTTCTCGTCTTATCCACTCCTAACTATACTCTAAGAAAATGAAGTAATTATATTAGTGTTATATCACTTTCATCGTAGCAACTTTAAATAGATATTTTTTAGTATTATTTTTTATTTTTACGGTAATTGAACTAACTTGAAATTAAAATTTGTGTTAGATATAATTTTTAAAATGATACTAATATTATTAAAAATATATCGTATTATTTTAAAAAAAAGACTAATATAATATAATCACTTGTATATCTATCAAATTCATTAGATAAATATTATAATATTGTTAATAAATTAAAATAAGACCAGACATTAAAATGACAAATCTCATATTAAATATCAAAATAATTTTTATGATACATAATCCTACAAATTACTTATGTGGTAGTTTATAGAACCTAAACTAAAATTAAACTAAAATCAATAATATTAGAGATGCTCTCATTATCATCCACAAAATTTGGGATTTAAAATACCAAAATCTTATTTGTGAATAATATATATATGAAAAAAATATTTCATATACACTAAAAAATCACTCCTATCAAATTAGTCATTATGAATTTATTTTTTATTTAAATAATCAAATTTATTATAGTAGAATAATTAAATTTATTTATAATAGTATAATTTATGAATATTTTGTGTATCTGTATCGAGTGTGAGAGTATTTTCATCAACTCTATAACAATTAAGTGTAGAGACAGATATCTCTCTAAACAAAATAATATAATTGTGTCTTAAAACCACAACAAATATAAGATTTTATCATCTTCTTAATCATAATTTTTCAATAATTTTAGAGAGATATTTTTAAAGATGGCTCAGGATCAAAATACTACATTTAAGATCATGAATCAAGAATTTATTAAGTTAGATCGCTTTGATAGAATGAACTTCAACTGTTGGAAGGATAAGATAATATTTCTTATTTTGGTTCTCAATCTTGCATATGTAATTGATCTAAAGACTACACCAATTATTGATGCCGCTGAAAATACCACACCAGAAGAAAAGGAAAAGATTACTTAATTAAAGAAGAAACGTGATGAAAATACTTTTGCATATCAAGGTCATATTCTCAACACTTTATCCGACTGACTCTACGATCTCTACATGTCAATTCAATTACCACTAGAGATTTGGAAGTCTTTGGAAGAAAAGTACAATACTGAACGACAATGAACATATAAGTCTGTTATGTTGAAATATTTTGAATTTATTATGAATGATACTATGCCTGTATATTATGGATCAAATTCATGAATTACAAATCCTTGTAAGTAGATTTCGTGATCTACAAGTGGTGATTCTTGAATCATTACAAGTTGGAATAATTATTTTAAAATTGTCTTCATCTTGTAATGGTTATAGGAAAAAAATTTTACATCTTGGTGAGGACTTCACAATTGAGAAATTATTAAGGCATATACGTATAAAAGAGAAAACTCGAAAACGTAATGATGTGTATCTTTTTCAAAGTTCTAAAGTGAATCATATTAAGGACATTACATCAAAGAAAGGACATTACATCAAAGAATATAGACTTCTGAAAAAAAAATATTAAGGACCAATTTAGTGGAAGAAAAAGACTTAGTTATTATATATGGTTGTAAAAAAAGTACAAAATATACATATTGTATGCTATGATTATAAAACTCAACATGGCAACACAAAAATAATTACTTGAATGGTGGTTAGATTTTAGGGTTATTGTTAATGTTTGCAATGATTGCAATCAATTCAAAACATATGAAAAAATGAATAATAAAAAAGTCTTTATTGGCAATGACAACTCAACCAAAGTCTATGGTTAAAAAACTGTGAAATTAAATTTTATATTTGAAAATAAATTAAGTTTAGTAAATGTATTTCATATTCTGAATTTGAGAAAAAATTTAGTTTCTATTAGTCTCTTATATAAAATAACGATCTAATCTTGCTTTGGAACCACAATAAATATAAGATTTTGTCATCTTCTTAATCATAATTTTCTAACATAATTTTTATGGACCAACAACAAATTTAAATATAATTTCTAAAAATACTATGTGCACACTAAAAATCAATCATTATATATTTGTATATAAATATATATTATTATTTAATTTATTTTTAACATATTTTTTATTTTAACATGTATTATTATATATGAGTGATTGATTTTTTAAGTATACCTAACATGATTGTATAATTTAATATTTAATAATATCTCCAATAATAATCACAAAAGTTATTTATTTATATCTATATACTAAAATATGCGAAATACTTTAGAGAGTAAAGTATATTTTTGTCTCTAAAATTTGATAAAAGTTTTAAAAATACTTCTAAGTTTTATTTTTTTTTAATTTTGTCCCAAAATTAAAGTTTTTGATTTGCATCAAATATACTCTTGACGGCTAATTTTTCAAAAAATTTAAGACTAATTCAACAACAATTTCATAAGAACAACCCTCAACACAAGCAAATCAAGCATAATTTTCATGCATTATTGTTAGATTGGTCTTAAATTTTTTTAAAATTTTGCCGTCGAAGGTATATTTAATGCAAATCGAAAACTTTTGGAACAAAATTGAAATAAAATAAAATTTAAGAATATTTTTAAAATTTTTGCCAAATTTCAAAAACAAAAAGTATATTTTACCCTACTTTATATTCACTAACAAAATTTAAATAGCAGAAATTGCCTTTTGCAGGCTGAGAAAGGATACAAGAAGTTGGGTAAAATAAAAATAAATAAATTAATGATGACTAAAAATCAAATGATGACAACTTTTCAAATTATGTTGTAGCCAAATGACAATGTTTAATTAAGTCGTGGTACCACCATTGCATTACATGAAGGGCCAACTACTTGTCCATGCAATGCACTATAAATATTTCACACCAAACCATGCATTCTTCAACATCAAATAAAGTTTCTTCATCTATTATTGTTAACAAAACTTGGACCTTAATTAATTATTAGCAATATAATCATGGCATTCACGGCAGAGCAAGAATCCCTCGTGGTGAACTCATGGAATGTTCTCAAGAACAATTCTGCGGACCACGGTCTCAAGTTTTTCTTGAAGTAAATAATTATTAATTGATTCCAATTTCTTTATAATTTAGCTTTAATTTATTATCTTGATCTTAATTATTGAAGCATGCACACTATCAAAAAAAAAATGCTTTTAGTAACAAACTTTTAGTAACAATAATATAGTGGTCATGATATATCTTATTTAATTTATATTTTTACAACAATTATATATATGTTATTATTATTATATGTTATAAATGGTAATTATATATTTTTTTGTAACTACTAAAAATTTTTTAACAATAAAATATAAGACGATTAATATTTAATTACCAATAAATATATTAGTAACTATATTTTTATTATTGATAAAAATAAAATAAATGCTCACTAAAAATAATTTTTCTACCAGTGGCATGACATGTATAATTCAAGATATTATATTTTATATATTTATATTCAATGACTGACCTTATAATATACTCCAACAAATTAAAATTTTGTAGAATATTCAGTGCTGCCCCAGAAGCAACGCCATTGTTCTCATATTTGAGAGATACAAGTGTTCCTTTGGAGCAAAACCCTAAGCTTAAGACACATGCCAACCTTGTCTTTGTCATGGTATATATAATATATGCTTTGTCTTAATTACTTGTCCGTGTCGCCATTTTATTTGATGTGGATAAAGAATCTAACCTTTCTATTTTTCAAATTAAACTCTATAATATATAATCATGATAATACTCATAATAAGTATAAATTATGACTTTACCAAAAAAAAAAAATCAAACGAAAATCAATACTCTATCTATCACTTTTTTATTGGTTTATGAACATACTTTATCATAATAAGTATAAATTATGACTTTATCACTGTATATATATCATTACATCTATCAATAGAATTCAATTAAGAGTAGTCAACTTTTTTAGTTAATATTAGTTAATATAATTTTTTTAATTATTTTTATTCTAAATCTTAAATTTTAAATTTTACAAACAGATAAGAATTTGATTAGTTTTCTATATTTATTCTTATTATAAATAATATATTACATTATTGCAGATTGCTGAATCCGCAGTTCAACTACGAAAAGCTGGAAAAGTGACGGTAGGAGAATCAAACTTGAAACATTTAGGCGTTGTTCATCTCAAACTTGGTATTCAAGATGCACACTTTGCGGTATATACACATACAATTCAAATGTTAATAACATAACTATTTATTTTAATTCATGATATGTACAACAAAAATGCCGTCAAATAAGATATTTGTATAAAATACATGTTAAAATATAAAATATATAATTAAAATGTGTAAAAAATAATATATACATTGATACATAAATAGTAAGTATTGTTATATTGTTAATTTTTTGGTTGGTTTTAATTTGTTAATTAATGAAAAAATGAAATAAAAAAAGGTGGCAAAATCGGCACTTTTGGAGACTATAAAAGAAGGAGTTGGTGAACAATGGTCAGCAGCATTGAGCGATGCATGGGGAGTGGCTTATGATCAATTGGTTGCTGCCATCAAAGCTGAAATGAAGTAGCTTCCTTTCATGCATGCATTCCATCTTCTTCAAATTATTAAATAAGATCGATACTTATTCAAGTATCATCATGCATGTCAGTGTTTGAGTCTTATATATTATATAATATATGCTTTTGTTTTGTTGAGGTTTGATATAATATATCTATGGAAGAAAGGATATATAGATGATCAATAAATAATCTAGCATTATATAGTAGCTAGAAAATAATGAGAGATTAGATATATATGTATAGCTCTCATGAAGACATGTATGTCCTTGCATTGAAATATTTGAGGGTTTCATAGCATTGCATTAGGTTAAGGACTCAATTAATCTTTAAAGATCACTATATCCTTTCATCACCCCAATAATAATGTTCCATCTAGCTCCATTAGGATCTAGTATTATTAACTATATATTAAGGGAGAAAACAAAATAAAATGAAAATTATTATTATTATTATTATTATTATTATTATTATTGAAAAGTATGAGAAGCCAATAGAATATTTATACAATATGTACAACTAAGATTTATGGAGTATTAGAAATATAATAATTAGTGTTACATTTTCCATCAGTTGAACTTTTTGGGATTAGTTGTATCATAACATGGTATTAGAGCGCTAAATCCGAAAGGTCAAGAGTTTGATCCTTGGTGAACTCTAAAATCAGTTTAATTTTTCGAGAAGATATTTATTATCCCTAATACTCGGATGGTTATTCTAGATAGTATAGGAAAATTTTTCGAGAAGATGTTTATTATCCATAGTACTCGGATGGTTATTCTAGATAGTATAGGAGATATTCATTTTATAACTCATATTTATTTTATAACTCAATAACACATTATATATATTGTACAAATAGTCCATTATCTCCTTAGCGAGATCCTATTATTATATACCGCGTGCTGTTGTAGGCTTGTGGCCACTATACCACTTATTATGAGTCTAAGGCGCTCTTTTTTTTATTTTGTTTTTTTTTTTTTGGTAATTAAACGTTACAAAAAGCTCAAAACTCAATGAAGGAAGGAAATAAATTAATAGTAAAAATGAAAAAAGAAAAAGCAACAGAAAGTAAGTATAATTTTGACTCTTAAGATATAGGAGTTGAAAAAAAAAATTTTGGTCTTTTTTGTTATAAAATGGTCTTTAAAATTTAACTTAATTTTAAAATCGTTCTTCGATTTAAAATATCATTTATGTTTCCCTTCTTCTCCAAAATTAACCAAAAATAAAGCAAAAACAACAATGAAATAACAACAACTAACCAAAAGTAGAGAAATAACAATAATACCAACAACAACAATAATAAAATTAAAAGCAAAATTAATGTAATCAGAAGCATAAATAAAATTAGAATCAGAATGAAACAAAACCAGAAACAAAAACACAAAGATCAAAGTTTAATAAACACAAAGTATGATAGGACGAAAAAATTCTCCATTATCAATTTACACACACAATATCAAACATTCAAAGAGAGGAGCAAATATATGAAATAATGATGATGAATTAAAGCCTTGACTTGAAAATAATAGCTCGGATGACTATCTCTGATGGTACACGGTAGCAAGAGCAACTCCAGTAAAAGGTCCAACCCAAAAAATTTACTGCAATAAAAAAAAAGACATGAAATTCAGAAAAAAATGAGTGAGAAAAAAAAAAGCCAGAAACGAAGAAGACATATTTGATCATTTCATGCATAGACTCTGTTGAAGATGATAGCAGCACCAAGGCTCCTAACTAAGTTAATCCTAGTTATAGTGATAGAAATGGTTGTCAAGTGGACCAAGAAGATAACAAACTCGATCAGAAGCAGCGGCAACCGGCGACCAAGCGAGGAGGAGAAGCAGAAACGGCAATGAGAGAGCGGCACGCGACGTCCACCCTCGCAGATCTGTTGGCGTCGACGTCGATGAGCAATGGCAAGGACTGAACGACGAGGAATAGCAGCAAGATCCAGCAACCAAACGACAAAGAGCAGCGACAGCGGATTCCCTTCCCCTTTCCTTCCCCACCTTCCCTTCCCCCTCTTCTTCCATGAAAAAACCGACCTCCCCAAGTGTGTTTAACCCTTTCCCTATTCCCTAGCCCTTTAGCATGTTTTTCTTATATATATAAAATTAGAAGTCGTTTAGTAATAAAAATTAAAATTTCGGTAAAAATAACAGTTTTAAAATTCAGTTAAACTTTAGGGACTATTCTGTAGGTAAAACAAAAAAACAAAAAAAAAATTTAACCGCACCTTAAAGATTAAAATTGTGCTTAACCCAAAACAAAATAATTAAGTGACTTTAAATAAAGAACAACTAAATATAATTTGATTCTGTATCATTAATTTTTTTTTCTTATTATTACAGCTAAACTTTAATCTCTTTATGAGGATAGATATAATTTTAATTTTATGTGGCCAGGTTGAATTCCCATATAAAACTCTATCATGAGCATCTCCTTTATCATCATCAATACATATATGTAAAATAAATAACATAACATATAATAAGTAAATTGACTCGTAGTGTTGAAACTGTATGAGAAACAATTTTGGTTTTCTCATTGCTTGATATCTTTTGAGAAAGTTAAATAACATAAGACGTTAGATAGTAGTTAATTGTTAAAATATATAAATAAAAAATTAAAAATACAAAAATTTATAAAGTTGGATGAAGTACCATGGCGAATTTTGTACCAAAAGATTTCAGAACTTTGCAATATATATCCTGTTTAATTCGATTGGTGGTATAGAGGATATCTGGATATGTGAAAGAATATGTTCTGGATTTTATCCGTTACTATTTTTATGATTGCCATTCAGTACAAAACAATAGGCACAAATTCTATTCTAAGTTGTCTAGAATAATTCAGATCAATGTATTAGCAAAAATCACATGTAAGGTTCTGGTAAAAAGTAGTGCAAATATTTATATTACTTTTTAATATATATTTCACATCAATTCTACATCGCTCTAATAATGGTATGTTATTTCTTTTATTTTCTTTTCATTTTTTGGCTAAGGTATATTATTTCTTTTTAAGTTTTTGTTATACATATATTGTTATTGTACAAAAATTTCATGATATTGGATCAGTCATTCTTGTTACATAGATAAAAAATGGTTTCTTTTTTATACAATAAATATACAAGTTACTTTTATCTAATTCTCAATATTTAATTAGAGATTATTATAATTATCTTTTCACATAAATAAAAATAAAAATTTAGCTATAGTTTTATCTGAAAATATTTGCAAGTGTATTAACATTTCACAAAAGAAAAAGTTTAAAGCGCTAGTACTTTTATTAAAATTTGGCTAGCACTTGACCAATAAAAAAAAATGAGTAATCTTATAGGATGAAATCTCACATTATTAAAAACACCAATAATAATTTATTGATGGCTACAAAACACAAAATTTATTGCCAATAACACTCCTCATAAAAACTTGTTTAGATTGTGACTAGATTATTTTTCATTAGTAATAAAAATTAGTTTTTTTTGTGACTTAAATAGTTAAACAAGAAAAATAAAGGAATTGTTTAAATAGAAGAACAGTCCCGTTTAAGACTACTCTCCTCCTAAGAAAAAGAAAACTCTACTCGATGAAGTTGTAATCTCATCGCTATCTTTGTCATGATGTCTGCCACCGAAAGTCGTGATTAGTAACAAGATTAAACACTTTCACACAATCCATCTCACAAATAACATCTCGTTGACCTATATCCTATGCTAAAATATTCTCTCCAAATAATAAATAATTTCTCTTAAAAAATATTATTCTTCTCAATTATTTTCAAACACCTCTTTTATCAATTCCCATTACAATCTTTAATAACGTAAGTAAAACTAACACTATTACTAAAACCAACATAACTAGCATCACAATTAATCTAAAAAAGTACCAATAGATTAAGCATTCTAAGAAGAGAAAGGATATAAAGTGTACCTAATTAATGTATAAATGTAATTACTTTTTTTTAGTAGGAATACACCAAAAATACATAAGATGTAACTACTTATAAAAAAATTAATTACATCCATATATTAAATAACTAATTTCTATTACTGAGAGAAAATCATCTGGGTAACTTCTTTTTTAAAGGAACAACTTAACAGCCATCATTTAGTTCTACTCTGAAAAACAGCAACAAATGCTTGAATGGAGAGATTCATTATATGAAGGAGAAAAGACCATGAACTCAAATAGTTACAAACTTTAAATTCACTCGGCTTTACAGCTATTAGTAACAATAATACACTGAGTGGATACAAGATCCAAAATGATACAGGTTAAATAAAAGCAATAAGATAAAAATCATCTAAAACTCTAAGTTAACATTCAGATCTCCCTGAAAACCTTCTCTGCCGCTGCTATTGTCTTTTCTATGTCATCGTGGCTATGAGCCAAGCTGGTGAACCCAGCCTCAAACTGTGAAGGAGCCAAATAGACACCTTGTGCTAACATTCCCCAATAGAACTTTGCAAACTTGGCCGTATCACTCTTCTTGGCATCTGCAAAATTGTAAACAGGTCCTTCTGTGAAGAAAAACCCGAACATCCCACTTATATGCCCACCACATATAGCATGCCCTACCTTCTTCCCAGCTTCAACGATGCCGCGAACAAGCTCCCCTGTAATTTTATCCAAATATTCATAAGTTCCTGCCTCCTTAATGCGCTTCAGAGTCTCTATACCTGCCGTCATAGCCAAAGGGTTCCCACTCAAGGTCCCGGCTTGGTACATAGGTCCAGCAGGTGCTACCATCTCCATAATATCTCTCCTCCCTCCATATGCTCCTACAGGCAGACCCCCACCTATGATCTTTCCTAGTGTTGTTAAATCAGGAGTTATGCCGAAATATTCTTGAGCGCCACCATATGCCAAACGGAATCCAGTCATAACCTCATCAAAGATTAGAAGGGAATTGTTCTCCTTGGTGATTTTGCGCAGGAAACTAAGAAAATCAGATTTAGGGGGAATGAAACCAGAGTTTCCAACAACAGGCTCAAGTATGACTGCAGCTATCTCTCCCTTGTTATCCTCAAAGAGTTTCTCAACAGCTGACAAGTCATTGAAGGGGGCTGTAAGAGTTTCATAAGTAGCAGCTTTAGGGACACCAGGGGAGTCAGGAAGTCCTAGAGTCGCAACTCCACTACCTGCCTTAACAAGAAAAGGATCTGCATGCCCATGATAACATCCTTCAAACTTGATGATCTTCTCCTTTCCGGTATAAGCACGAGCCAGACGGAGCACACCCATGCAAGCTTCAGTGCCTGAATTAACAAACCTAACCATTTCAATGCTGGGTACTGCAGAAATAACCATCTTAGCCAAGGAATTCTCCAGAAGACAAGGTGCACCGAAGCTGGTTCCCTTCTTCATTGTTTCAGATAGAGCTGCAAGCACCTGATCGTCGGCATGACCAATGATAGCAGGGCCCCAGGAACCTACGTAGTCAATGTACTCATTGCCATCGATGTCCGTCATGCGAGATCCTTTCACTGAATCAATCACTATTGGTTGCCCTCCCACGGACTTAAAGGCACGAACGGGGGAGTTCACTCCTCCGGGCATCAATTCCTACCAACAACAGAAAAGGAACAAGAATTTAATCAGAATTCCGTTCCCCAATAGCATAAAAGAGAGGAGAGAAGAGACAAACCTTGGCAGCAGTGATAGCTTCTTGGGACTTGGTTAGTGTGAGAGACTTGTTGGTCTTCTCGTCCAAAGACACAGCCATTGTAACCAACGAAGTCCGACTCCTAACCGCGGAGGTGGAAATCCCTAAGGTCAGGCCAACTCCTGAGATGGCGGTGGCAGCAGCCATTGCTCTCTCTTCTCTCTTTCAAAGTCTATAAGAATGGGAGTTCCAATATCAGATCAGATGATAAGATAATGCAGATTTTCAAATGCCACCTCACCCTTATCAATCCATCCGTTACATTATAACTTTTCTAAACTTTTTTTTAAGTAGTTACACATTGTATACTCCTATTAAAAAAATTAATTACATCCATATATTAAATAACTAATTTCTATTGGTAATAGAAAATGGTCCAGGTAACAACTTTAATGTAAAGAAATTTTAAGCCACTAAAAATAGTTTGGATTGAATTTGCTGTATTTTAAATAACAAAATAAAATGATTGTGACTTTTTAAGTATGAGAAAAAGGATTCTAATTTAAGCATGCTAGATAAATTTACATGAGTGCATTCTACATTTTGAAGTCCTTCATTGATTAGTAACTAAAATATCATGCTAAAATAATTACAATTTTAAAGCTCAGATAGTCAATTCCCCCTCTATCAAATATGTTGAAGCAACAACTATTAAATTGAAACTATATCAATGTGAATATGTATTATGTAATTATATTTAACGCTGCTGAATCACATATACAGCGAAAAACTAAAAAGGAATATGAACCGTACGCACATACATCAAAGTGTTCCAAGCTTGTGGTAATATGTGAAGGATATGAACAGAAATAATCAGTACTCAAGTAATTGCATTGCAAAGAAGGAATATTGGATAAAAATGAGAGTAAAGATTATATTATGAATAATTATTCATACTTATACTAATCTATAGAAGTCTAATTGACTTTCTTAATCTCCTAACAACACTCACTAGCCTTTTCTCCTAATTCTACAACTCGACAAAAAAAACACATAAATTTATAACAATTCCATCGAAAATCTAACATAAATAACAATCTCATCAACAATAATAACAAAATTTTCTGCAAAAAATTAAACCAAAAAAAAGCAAATTAACAACTATCTGAAGGAACAAATTAATTACTGTCTGAAAAAAGGTTAAAAAAAAAACAGAGACAGAATAAAAAAATAAAATACAAAATCAGAAAATGATACCACAAATGCACTAACTGAAGAAGAGGGAGACAACACAGCAAACTGGTCAGACGAGGGCGGCGATGCCCGACGGTGTCAAAAACTCACGATGCACTAACAACGGAGCTCCAAGGGTAGTAAATCGCGCAAAACTTTAGCCGCTGTGAACAGTGGACGTCGGGCGAGACTCTGAGTCTGTGGGAGAAGAGAAAAGTGATGAGTGATGATAGGGTTTGTTGGATGTGACTATTGTTGAGGTACTCTATGCGGCGCTGAGGACGTTAGGGAATTTAGGTTATTTTATTGATACGTTTATCGGAATGCGATTCGATTTGGTTCCATTTGTTTAAAAAATAAAACAAATGGAGTTAAACTATGTACAAATCAATTCAAAATAGCTTTTTGTTTTAAGTAATTATATTTTAAGTAATTTTTATGTATTCTTATTAAAAAAATTAATTATACTCATATATTAAATAATTATTTTTTATTGTTAATAAAAAATTATTTAAAATGAATGAATTATAAATTAAATAGTATAATTTTTTATATTTATCTAAAAAATAGTTAGTTCGAATTTTTTTATCTTTGGTTAAAAAAAATGATTTAAGTAACAATATCTTCAATGTATAGAAATTTTATGCCACTATAAATAGTTTATCCGAGTTTTAAATAATATACATGAGCTTATGAATTTGTAGTCCAAACCTCGTTCAAGTTAAAAAATAGTACTCCAGTTGCTATTTTCTTTTTTAATAAAAAATAATTAAGTGTAGTAGGGAACTCCAGGATAAGATTCGTTGCATTATTCTTCTGCAACTTTTCTTTCTCTTACATTAACATTATTGTGTGTCAATCAATGTTGAATGGATCGACTTAGGGAGCCAATCTTTTCCCATGTTAAATTATCTAAAGAATTTTGTTGTTTCACTCAACATAGAGATAATGGCATATAGTTTAAGAATAAAAATATTTTTCTTTTACTCAACCTAGAGTTGATGGTCTAGATATTAAGAATATAAATGAAGTCTATGTGTGTGAGAGAGAGAGTCATAAGTGTACTTTCTCAACCATGAAGAGCTTAACTTAATTTTCATCATTATATTCGTGTGGGGTAAAATCAATTTAATCATGAAATTTTATAATTTAAAAAAAATAATCTAAAAAAATATAAATAACAAAATAACCTCAAAAATATGTTTCGTTTCACAAACTAAATTAAATATTTAATCAATTTACTTATACATGGTTGGTTTATTTTATCAAAAAATTATTATTTTTCGAATAAAAATGACTATTTACTCATACATGCAAACCTTGTAAAATTAACACTTTCATTGTTGATAATTCTTTTTTAGGAGAAAAAGAAGTTAAAATATGAGAAATACACAGTAAAGATATGCAAGTGATCATCATATCTTTTCCAATTTAAACATAGGAGGATCCAAATTTGTGAGACACACTTTGAAGAGTTGAATGTGTAAAACAATCATTCCTATGTGAAACGGAGGAAGACTTCAACATTGAATTAGTGGCAGAATACTCTGAGTGAAGAACAAGTGCTGCATTAGCCTTGATGGCAAACACACACAATTCCTTAAGAGAGAGTGGTATGTGAGATTTGGAGAGTGGAACAAGGAAGTAAATCTGATCCAACTGAAGATCCTCATTCGGATCCACGTGCGGCAACACCGAGCCTACATACATCTTTTCCGAGCTGCAGAGGAAGCAGTCCGAATTCTTGAACAGAGCATGCTCTGCTTTTATGGGCTCCTTGTATTTCTCTAACTTACCATCCATGTCAATTATGTTCACTGAGGATTGCCAACGTTGTTTCCCACTTTTGTTTGTGAATTGAGATGATGCACAAGCTCCCATAAGTGATATAAGTGAATATTTAGTGTGGTTTTGTCTGAGTTTTTTTCAAGTGCAATGTTGGAAGCATCAAACAGGGGAAAACAGAGGCATTGGTATTTATTTTGTTTTTGGGGGATGGGGGTGGTGGGAGGGTGACTTATATAGTGGAAGAGGGGAACTTTGGTACAAAAGAAACGTTCAGAAAATGAAAAAACGAACAATTATAATTAACTTTGTTGACTTATTAATGATGGTAACATATAACTAATGTTAGTTGGATATAGTATCACGTGAGAACTATCCAAAAATATTTTGGAATCAATAATAAAAAAATCATTTTAAAACAGTTTAAAATTATTTTATTTCATGTTTTTAATTATTAAAATAATGAAATAATATTAAATGTAACAAGTGTGTAATTATAAATATTACATACATGAGACTATCAATGTTAAATTAAGTAAGATAATTTTAGGTTATTATTTTCTTAATATTATCGATAACTATTTATTTCAAGTAATGTTTTAACTTCGAATAATATGAGACAAAAAAAATATTTTTTGGGATAATACAAGATAAAAAAATTATTTTTTTCTTTTAATTTTATATGATTAGTAGTGTAGAAGATTTTATAAATATAGTGATTTAACGCACTAAGGATTTGAAATTTTAAATCAAAACTTTATTGCTAAAAGTCATATATTTTGAACTATGAATTTCTTTTGAAAAAGAGGGGAAAACTATTTAATTACTACCTTTAACTTAATAGACTAATCTTAATGTAATACTTGTGACTATATGAACAAAAATAATAATTAACATAAAACTTAAAAGAGGCTATAATAATAAGATTGGAGGATTTTGAAGACGAAAATGTTGACTTGGGGAAAAAACAAATGGGTGATATTTCTGTTTCTGAGTTAACAACCTATGTCCTATCTCATTATTGAAAACAGTATCTGCCAAAATTTCATCAATTGGATTAATGCAATACGTACCTGAAAATTTATATGTCCCTTGTTACTTGTTAATTGTCTTTGTATTTTTCATTGAAGGTAATCAACAAGAGACATGAAAGATAGAGCTCTCACATGTTATGTTACATTAGAAAATGTTACATTTAATTATTTATTTGAAATTAGGTATTTACTCAAATTACTTATGTTATAGGCTTAAAGTTTCCTACCTCTTGCTCCATTTTTCAGGGGAAATGTGCTTCTTAAGGTATGCAATTATGCATTGATCCTATTATACAATTTGTAGAGACTCTTTTAGAATTTCGAAATTTGTTGCAATAAAGGGGAAAAATTAAAAAATTCTAGCGGTGTAAAATTCAAAGAAGTGCCATTATATGAAAATGTATAGGTAGACAATGAGAATACTAAATAATATGAACAATAGATATGTCAGATATTTAATTTAATAGGTATACAGATATTATGTTCATTATTTTTAATAGGATGATTATTTTTTTTATTCGATTTACTCATGCACAGTTACAATGGCTGGATGTTCAATTCATTATGTGTGCAGATGGTTATCTAATATTAAGGTTTAGGAGATAATTTGGAGGCGAAGTATTTTTTTATTTTATGGGTCAATTCTAAAATTTATTGTTCACATTATTTACAAAAATATTATCTACCTAACAAAACCGTTACTATATATATATATCAATTTTGACTGAAGTGTTATCGTGCAGACAACAAAAAAAATTAACCAAAATAACAGAATTTATTTTATTTAATATTTATTAATTATTATTATAATTAATAAATACTAAATAAAATAAATTTAGATTTTTTTTGTCTTTCTAACATTACCGAAAAAACATTATTGGATTTGTGTAATCCCATGCATCATGTATAGTGTGTTTCACTTTAGGAAGTATCCTTCTAGCTTCTTGGTTAGTTCATGCATGGTTTCTATTTTCTTCTCATTGCTTTTGGATTATTTCAGAATATTGGATTTGTGTCAAATTTTATGCTTCACAGCTTCATATAATTTGGATGGTTGCGCTAAGTGGTGGTAGCTATCACATTTATTCATGTGCTGAAAATATTTACTAGCTTTTTGGAGTCACCTTTTTGGCCCTTCAATTTTTCTTTTTTGAAATTCACAAATCATCATAAAATGTTGTCTCCTGTACAGTGAATAATTACATCCACTTTTGAAGCTTTTATTGTCGTTTCTTATTTTTATTTATTTTTTTCCAAGTCAACATATATAATAGTATATTTGAACAGCAATATGTTGGATTATGTTGTAGACAAGCAAAAATTACATTGAATTTTAACGTTTTAATCATATTAATTATACGTAAAATTATAGGGTATAAGTTGTAGTTGACATCATATAGTATATATTTAAGCACTGAATTTTTTTTAATTAAAATAGGGCCCGAGCTCAAAAAAAAAAAGAGATCACATATCAAAAACTGAGGTTAGGGTCCAATAATCTAAAAACAATGAAGCTATAATATGGCCTTCTTCGGTCCAAATGCTTTTTTTTGGCATAATTAGATCACAATAATATATCTTTTTAGAGAGTATAATTAGGCCATAACATATTCAATCCGAATTATATTCATAATGAATCTCGTTAAATTCGATAATAAATCTGATTTATATTTATCTTAAATTTTTTGAATGTGTTATAAATATAAAGTATATATTTTTTTTTGTGGAAATATATAGTATATATATCTATATATTATATATTAGTATTTGTAGATATTATTCCATTTTTTCTTCTAACTTTTCACTAAATTGAATTTAGTGAAAAGTTAGAAGAAAAAAAAAAGCGTCCTCAAGTGCAGTCGACTTCACGTGAAGTTGATATTTGAGAATCGTTAGATGATTTGACTAAATTTTCATTTAACAGCTCTCAGGTATCAACTTCAAGTGTAGTCGACTTCACCTGGTTTTCACTATATTTTTTTTAATTTTTATACCTCTTGAACGATAATTGATTATTTGAATGTTAGAATCACTTGCTGATAATTGATATTAATAACGGAGTGAATGCTATGGTGTCTATCACTTTGTATCTAAGTTACTAAAAGAGATAAATAAATAATATTTAATAAATTTTATATAATTTATTTTTTACTTTAAAAAAGAAATTATGCAATTTAAACATCATAACAAAGGCACTATAAAATTCACCTATTAACTGAAAGTCTCCCTCCTTTTACAAAGAGTAGTAATCTTTTATTAGACTTTAGTTACTGCTGAACAGTGAACACCTACCATATATATAAGTTTGCTATTGTAGGGAACTAGCTAGGTGCTTGGTGTGGTTCATAAGCTATATTATTAGATATTGATTAGTGGTAAAAGGTAGAAAAGTAAAATTAAAAATTAATTCTAGTTCTATATTTTTAGTTTAATTATTTTATTAGTCTCTACAATTTTACTAGATTTATAATTAAATTCTTATATTTTATATTTTTTAATTAAATTTTTATACTATTTTTTGTTTCGTAATTAGGTTTTCTTTATATAAAATATACTAAAATTAATGAATTATTTCTCTAAAAAAATATATATAATAAAAAATTTAATTAAGTCCTTGTAAATATTTTTAATTTGTGAAAAATATTCAATCAATTCTAATATCTTTTATACTAAAAAAATTTAATTATAAAATAAAAATAATATAAAAATTTAATTAAAATAAATATAAAAAACTAATTATAAAATTTAGTGAAATTATAATAATTAAACCTACGTTTTACTAATACAATATGTACAATTAACATGAAAAAAAATGCTAAATACCTTGTCGGTGGGCCCACAACACAAATGTTCTTGAAAGTCAATTCTAACAAGCAAATTTCAATTTGTAAGCTTTTGTTCCTGTTCCTATGATTTAGAAGTCCTGTAGTGTCCTGTGACCTAGAAAATGAAACTTGAACCACTTCCTTTTGAACCATAGTAACTAAGGATAAATACAAGAAATAATAAAAATCAATGTTAATATGAATATTAGAGGTATATTTTTTGTTGATTAATTTTTATTGTCTTTCTAATAAGATCGGCTAATAAAATGGCACCAATAGAAAGTACAAGTTTAATATAGTCAAATGTTCAGCTAAATACATAAAGATGCTTATACATCCCCTCCTATTTTCTCTTACTATTATATCTTGTTTTTCTTCTTTATTGTGGGTAATATCCTATTCTTTTATGCTATTTGTCGGATGGACCAACATTAATTAATCAATAATGTGATATATTTTTGTTAAAAAAAATTAAAGATGATTAATTATTTAACTTTAAAATATCATAAAATCTATTTCATGAAAACTAGAACATTTTTGTAACATTAATGTAGTAATAGTATCCTTAATTAAAATATAAAAAAGTATAGGATACTAATATATTATCTGTTAACTTATTGTCAATAATAACTAATATTAAACACATCTTTACTAGAAGAAACATGTATAAGGAGATATATTTAAGAGACACATCAACAAAGACTTTTTTATTAGTCACACATTCATAAAAAAATATATTTTTATTTGACACATTCACAAAGACGCTTTCATTAAATACAGCCATAAATCGTAAAAATTGACAGAAATTGGTAGAATTCTTGTTGATTACTTAACGAAATTTTAAAATATTCATTAAGTAGTATTTTTGAAAGTAGTTTATATAAAGCTATATATCATAATTTTAAAATATTAATTATATATAATTTTTCCTTAAGTAGTATTTTTGAAAGTAGTTTATAAAGCTATATATCATAGTAAAATGAAACTAGCACCTAGCAAAAGTTTTTGGTGCCCACCTTTTCCATGAAAATTATCCAGGTCCTCTGTATCTCTAACTAGAAACTAGGTCTATTAAATTTCCAACATGACCATGGTGCCAATATCTTTCAAGCTCCACACCTCATGCATTATTAGTGAGTTCAATCATTTATTGATCATTTCATGTCACCCCAAAAGTATTATTCCACATTAAATAAGAATCTTTTATATAAAGACCTAATCAAATAAAAAATGTTGCTACATAGAAAATAAATTCAATAATAAAAGCATTAAGTGGACACACAAAATTAGCTATCATATTAAATTATAAAGAGAATTGAGATTAAACCCTTTACAAAAAAAAAAATAAAAGAACATTATATATGTATTTATTTACTATTTTTGTACGGAGAAGAATAATCCAACGTGAAAATTGTCATGGATGACGAAACCTAATTGGAAGTGGCACCATAGAACGCGTTAAGGCCCACATACATTCGTCTTTGTGCACCACACATAAATACTTATCATAAACATAATTTAATCATCAAAATTCAAAAACTTATGAATTACACAACAAATAATATTTGTATTAGCTTATTGTATGTACATGTACACAATTTGAATTTTGCTCATACTTCCATATTCTTCATGTTCATATTTTCACCGCCTATATATATGAATTACTAAATTTAAAATCCGTGACTAATATCTACTCCCTAAACAATACAAACAAATAAAAATGAGATAAAAATCTAGGTACAGTTAATTTCATGTGAAATTAATATTTGAAAGTCGTTAAATGATTTGACAAATTTCATTAAATTGTCATCTAACGACTTTAATAAACTATCAACTTCACATGAAGTTAACTGCACCTAAACTAATCATTAGTCACTGTTTTACAGTAGATAGTAATACTCAAAACCCTTCGGAAGCAAATGAATAGAATCAAATCGAACCGAACCAAATCAAACCGTATCCATCAAACATATAGAGCTTGAGTTCTTCATCACCATGATGGAATCATCATCATCAACATCATAGAGGTGATTAATTAAGAGATGATAAAACTCAAAGAAACCCATATAGATGTTGATCATGTAATAAGAATTGGGTGTGTTCGTTGAGGCTTCTTCCTTCTAGAAAGAGGAACTTTGTTATTACAAGGCTTGAAGTTATTATTATTGGAAGAAGAATGAGCAAGAGCTGCATTGGCCTTGAATGCTAATTGACCCAAATCCTGCATAGAAAGAGGAACCCGGGATCTGATTCTAGGAACAATGAAGTAAATATGATCCAACTGAAGCTCTTCACTTGGATCCACAGCTTTCATTGTTGAACCAACATTGATTGATTCTGAGCTGCATATGAAACAGTTTGGATTCTGAGACAAAACATGCCATGCTTTCAAAGGCTTCTTCAGTTGTTGCAAACTACCATCCAAGTGAACTATGTTCACACAAGATTCCCATGATGTAAAGTTTCCACCTTTCTTTGATGATCCTTGAATGGAAGCACAGGTTCCCATTATGAAGAAGAGGGTAGGGGTAGGTGTGTTTAAATGTGAGTGTGTGTGGGTATTTATAGAGAAAATTGAAGACAAGAAGAAAAAAAGAAGACGTAAGTGTGTAAAGTAAAGTAATGTGAAGTGAAGTAAGGAGTCACGTATGCAGTTTGGTACTATAAAAATATTATTCGTACACTAAAATTAGTCATTAAAATAATCAGTTATTAATATATTTATATATAAATAATTTATTTTTAATGTGTATTTATATTTTAATATATATTTTATGGTGAAAATTCAGGTGCAGTCGACTTTACATGAAATTGATACCTGAGAACCGTTAGATAATTTGATTAATTTGACTAAATTTTCATCTAACAACTTTCAGATATCAATTTCACGTGAAATCAACTTCATTTGAATTTTCACCATATTTTATATTAATAATTAATTTTAGTGACTGATATTGGTGTATACGTAACATAGTTGCATTCATTGATAATATGTTATGTGAATTAAAGTCATAGGACAAAAATTAAGGACATTCTTGGACACTTTTGTTAATAAGTATGAATGCAAATAACTTGATGAATTTACAATTTATTCTGTCTTTTTCAACATTCTTAGACGCGCTTCTATTGCCTTGTCCAATTGCATATGCTAATGTATCTTGTTGATATACAGTACAAAAACAGCTATATTACTGTTTTAGATTTTTCTTTCCTACAAAGTTTTTTGCCTTTTTGGTGTTAATTAAAAGATGACTAAGATTTGGTTTCGAAAAATCTTTCGAAAATATATTTAAACTTTTTAAAAGTATAAATATCTTGTTTTATGTTTGGTAAATAAATAAAAAAGTTTATATATTTGTGTTGATAATTTTAAATGTTATTAGTACTTTTAAAAGTATTTAAAAAGAATTTTTTTTAAAGTTGACTTATATTTATTAAAATTAAATGTCTAATATAATTTCATTTATTAATTAATATTTAAATTTAATTTTATATTAATATCTATTATATTATTTTTAAATTTTAAAAATTAGTTTATCAAATATGTTTATTGTTACTTGTACTTATTAAAAGTTATTTTTAATTTAATTTACTAGATACAGATATTATAACTCTTAAAAAATTATCTTTTAAAAATTAGTTTTTATAAGTTATTTTTTAAAAATAATAAAAGCATCAAAATGAATTTTGATTCAATTAGATGCAGGGATGGATCTAGAAATTTTACTATAAAGAGATCGAATTTTAGATAATTTTTTTATTTCATAAAAATAATTAACATATAGTTATTAGAATTAATTTTTTAAAAAAATTATCAATATATATATAATTGTAATTTTTTTCACAATTTTATTTTTAATATAATAATTACATAAAAGAAATATAATAATATCAATAGTACATTATAAAATTATAAAATACCAATAATTTATAGCGTGTTTAGTTAAAAATAATCACTTATCTTATTAATTAAAATTAATTCTTTTAAAAATTTTTAAAAATTTGAAAATAAATTATAAATTATTAATTATTTGAAAGACACAGTATTCTTATAAAATACAATATATAAGATATTTTTATAAAATTTTTTCTTTTAACAACGTAAATTTTAAAAAAATGAATATTTTTTACAAAAATATAATAAAGTACATAATATAATATGATTACCAAAATATAACTACGTAAATTATTATTAATATAATAATATAAATGTTAAATATATTAATATAAAAAATAAATATATAGAGATTATTATTTAAAAACTAATTTAAAAAGTACAAAGATTTGAGGATATGATATTAAATTAATTAAATAAAAAATATTAGTGAAATAAACAATTAAGACATAAATCTATCACATAATAAAAAATAATACATATGAAACTATTAAATTATATAATATTTTTTATTTTTTAAATATATATCTTATATATAAGTATAGTTTCTTAAAATTTTGAAAGACGAGGTCACTATTTGTCCTTCTAGATATGTCCCTGATTAGAGAAACAAATTTTTTCATTAATATCAGTTAATTTTTTTATTTTAAATTAACTAATATTTATTAATTAAAATTTAAGTATTAATATATGTTTGATATTTTAGTTACCATCTTCTTAGACAAATATCTACGTCTTAATAATTACCTAATAAAAACATCGTGTCACAAAATTATGGTGCTTATATTAGAGAGATAGAGGGTTATACTAAGTTATAATTTTTTAGCAACAGATATTTCTTTGATCAAACTAACATATAATTTACTGTTTGAAGAATTTGTATCAAAACTAAAATGTTGTTGTAACTTGCAAAATAAAAAAATTAAAAGAGAGATGGTGATGGAACTGTTGGATGGATAATATCACGTAATGCATATATTTTGATTAAACTGTAGACTATACCAAATACAGATAGGGCCATTTCATGGGAAGCATCCTTGAATTTTCTTAGCCACTCCCAATTTTGTTTCAACGTGCAATCCCTATCTTAAATAGTAAATAATGGAAATTAAGTAGAGTTATTTTCATGTAAATTTGATTAAATTATTATTTAATAATTTTTAATTATTAATTTTATGCGAAAATAATTATATATGAATTTTTATTATTTTTAAAATTTTTGTTTATTATTATATATATCAGACATATAAATAAGAATATCTTTTTCTTTTATTAAAGATAGAGATATTCAAATTCACAACCTCTTAGATGAATATAAAAAGATTATACCATTTAAATTATAATTTATTGACAAAAATAATAATATCTTAACTCTTAAGTGTTCTTCAAGTGTAAATTAAATAAAAGCTTTTACTTTATTCTATTTATATTGTGACATAAGTAATATAGATTATTTTTGTTGTTTAAATTGAACCTTTTAAAATTCAAAAAATCAATTTTTGAACTAATTTTCTCTTTTTTCAATATTGATGATGCATCATAATATGAATGGAATAGAATAAAAATTCTTATTTGCTCTTGGGGCAGCAAAGAAATTTCCCCGTTTAACTTTTATTCAATAATGAATATATTGAGTGGATAGACGATAGAGATGCTTGGATGTATTGGAGTAAAAATATTTTTGATAAAATATTATGACCAAACAATAAAAACATGACATGTAAATGTAACACAATTTTTTGTCAATTTTTTTTTTTTTTGTTGAGCCGAAATTAGTTAAATCCAAGGGCGGAGCCTCATACGGTGAAAATTTTATTTTTTATTTTTTATATAAATTTTAGTTTAATCTTTCTAAAATTTTTATTTTAATTTTATTTTATTGTAAAAATAATTTTTTATCTCTTTCTAATATTTCATCTAATTTCACCTCTGGTTAAATTGAAAATAATTAAACCAATTGAATTTTTAAAAATAAAATAGTTAATACTAATTAAGATTACATTTTTGTCATTAACTATTTTATTTTATTAAAAGAAGTGATTGATTCAGTTGATTTTGTCATTTTCAATTCAATCATTTTCAGTTTAACAAAATTAAAAACCAAGTTTGATAAATAATAAAATCACATTACATATCACGCTTTTATTATACTTGTTTATCATACTTTGTATAAAGAATTTTGTCTCCCCTTTATTTGTGGTGAATCGATATAATGTGGTCACATATCATAATAACTCTTAGATATATGAAAAATAGATCCTTTCAATTGTTAAAAAAAATTAAGAGTGTAAAGTATAATTTATAATCTTTTATTATTTTTTTATATTTATTTTTTATTTTATTTATAAAATTAATAATAAAAAATATATTTTATTCCCTCAATTATTAAAAAAAAAAAGTTGAGAAGATCCAGTTTTGGTACGTAGTTGTTCTTTCAGAATCCTTAAATGAAAGATTGAGCTTGTGGTAAAAAAAAAGAAAAGAAATTGTTGTTTTAATTTTTAAAAGGTGATTAGGCTTGTGTAATCTCGTGGTGGTGCAAGTGAAACACGAACTTGTTCGTGTAACAACAATGAACGAAAAAAAAAAAGAGAAAAGAAAAGTCCAACATGGTGGATTGGGTAATGAAAGGTACGTGATAATGGTGCATCATGTGTCTTGAGACCTTGTTTTTTCCTGTGGGAGTGAAGCCAAAACAAGTAGTAATATTATTTAGATTCTTGCTCCCATAATTCTTTTTTCTTTTTCGGTCAAGATTCTTGTCTCTTGCCTTCTTGGTTTCAAATATTTTTGGTCTTTCTTCTTTTACTCTTTTTGGTAGATCTCTTTTTTCTCTTTTTTTTTTCCATGTATCTTTAGGGATATTGGGCCTATATATCACATATAGCCCAATTCTGAGACTGAAATTTAGATTTAAGAAGTGTTAATGAGTGGATATGTGAATAGTGTAATGACAAAAAAAAAATACAATGTAATTATATATCACAAAAAAAGGTTATACATACATATAAAGATATATAGCTATAAAACATGATTAGGAGTCCTAGTTTATTTTTCTACTTTCTAAATAAATAAATTTTTGAATTTTTTATCTTTTTTATGTTTTGATAACATTTCATATCGGTTAAATCTCAATTTGTTCCTGAAATTTGGCCTGATACTCAAAATAACTCTTACAATTTTATTGCCCCAATTAGAACCCTCAAATTTGTAATTGTAGCTCAAACTTATCTCTGGGATCATCTCCGTCACCGGAATGTTGATTTAACGCAATTGTATGACATGGTGGATACTACTTAAACGACGGTGCATTGGTTTCGCACCCAAATCCTTTGGAAACCACGTAGTGTAAGGGTTTTTTTGATATTTTACAACTTATGATCATCCTAGTGGAAAGAAAGAGAGTTTTAACCCACAAAAAACAACGTAGTTTTCAAAAGGTTTGGGCGCGAAACTAATGCGTCGTCGTTTAAGTAGTATCCACCACGTCATGTAATTGCATCAAATTAATATTCTGCTGACGAAGATGATCGCAGACGTAAGCGAGAGCCACAATTACAAATTTAAAGGATTCTAATTGGGACCAACGAAGTTGTGGGGATCATTCTAAGTATCGGACTAAATTTTAGGGACTAAATTGAAATTTAACTTTATTTCATATATATTTAAATTTTTATCTATTTAAGTACTAAGAATATGAACTAAGACTCTCAATCATTACTCTATTAGTATATTATTTTAGTAAGTTTTAACAGAATATACAAACTTTTATACATGAGCGAAAAATCAAGTACTCTTATTTAGATTATTTTTATAGCTAAATTTATTATATTATAGAAAATAAAATAGCACGTTTAATTTTAGGTGAATGCTACTCTATCATCTCTAAAGTAACATGTAAATTATCCTCTTTGATATATTATATTTTAATTGAGTTTTTATTTTCTCCCATGAAAATATTTTCATATATATATTGTAGTTAAGAAGTTGAACGTTTTAATATCTTTAACAAAATTATTTAACATATATAATAATAATATATTTATATTTTAATTATCATCTTTATATTATACGAAAATCTTTTCATATGAGAGCTTTTTTGTATAGGGTTGAATTCAAGTCAAAACTAACTCAAATTCTACATTCAAGTTATCAAATAATTCAAAATTCAGAATCTATGAAAAGATTTACTGGTAATCAACACGATTTTGTTTACACAGTAATTATCTTAGATATATATTAAAATACACATAATATATTTATATATAAATACAATAATTAATTTTGTCAATAAGTTATAACTCAAATAATATAATTTTTTCCTACTCTTTCAAGAGATGCGAATTCGAGACTTTATATTTTTTGGTAAAAAAAAAAAAATCATCATGATAGGCGCGCATAGATTCGTATGAGATTCTAAGAAGTTGAAATGAGTGAGGCAACAATGGCAGCAATGAGAGGCGTTGGATCACCCAAGATGGCTGAGATAACAATCTGCAGAGCAAATGCTGCAATATCACAGCATCTGTTCTTCATCCTCCCCTTACTCCGATGCACACTACTCTGCATGCTGATGCTGATGCTGTTTCTATAAACATGGTGCCAATTCTCCACAAGCATCTCCCTCACACACGCCACATGAACGCTGTAGCTCTTGCACTTCGACCTGTAACTCCAACTACCTCCCTTTCTACCGCAATGGTGGCACCATGACCTCACTTTTCTGTACAGGTAAAGCTTCACTTCACCCTCCTCCACAACCATCGGAAGCTTCGCGCAGCATGGGTGCAGATCATAGCCGCATGACCTACAATGGTACACGAACCCATTCACGTCCTTCTCACATGCATTGCAGTATCGTCCCGTCTCACCTGATATCACCCATTCACAAAATTTTAGTACCGCAAAAACACATAATAAAAGGGCATACACAGATTGATTGGTCGAGTGGTCAGCTCACTCATCTGCTTAAGTAAGTGTCAGGAGAGAAAGTATAGAGAGTCAATAGAGTATATATACAATATGTACAATGGAGTTTAGGAATATTCGATTCAATAGGATATTAGATGTTTATTATCCTGGTACCCGGATAGTTATTGTGGATAGTATGAGCATATTATTTTTGAGAAATTAGTAGTATTTTATTCTGAATGTTTATTTTTTTAACTCATATTGGGCAAAATACACATTGTACAAATTTTCCATTGGCTCTTTAGCGGAATTCGAGATTCGAATCTCATTTTGTGCATGCAACAACTTTTGACCAGCGACAACAGACCCTTAATATAATTGAACAATTGTGTAAAATGAAGGGTAACCTGGAGGGTGAGACATGAATTGGAAGTTGCATTTTCTGTAGAAAGGGTGGAAGAAAGTAGGGGAAGGTAATGCACATTGCATGTGAAGATCATAGTCACAAAGGGTGTTAGTGGAGCATTTGTAGCGTGACCCTATGCCTACTTCCTTGCATCCATCACATTTGAATGGGATTTCAGACTTCTCGAACTTCAGCTTGTGATTAGGGTGGTGAAAATGGTATATCTCATTGTATTTCATGCTTCTCTATCTCTATGTGTTTGTATTTGTGATTATTATGAGAATGGAATATTGGTGTCAAAGGGTTATTATATATACATTTGTTGAATTTGGGGTTAAATTTGGCTTATGGTTGAAGCATTTCAAAAAGAGAATTATGCTTGCTTAGCTTTGAGGAGGTGTTAGAGTTCTTGGGACATACATGCCCCCACTAAAGAATTTATGCCACTTGTTTTGTTTACTTTTCATCATTTTTCTTTCTAAATTTGACTGATTCGATTTCAAGAACTAATGAAGGGATCAATGAAGATAATAACTACAGATCATGCAAGTATTTTATTCAATAAGGTGGATAAAGTTAAACACATTAAAGTTAAGAAAAGGAATAAATTCCTCTTGCTTGATTTAAAGGCTAGCTTATCCATTTGATTGTATCTTCAACAAGAATGGAAATGACCCATGATGCAAATTTGAGGAACTGATTCTTGGATATAAATTAGTACGCATATAACAACTTGTTTCTAACTTTTTGAGGTCATGCAGTTTTCTTAGAAGAGCATCACCAAAGATGTAGAGTGGTTAACTTTGCAAGGTGTCACAATTTGAATAGATGTTTTCCGCAGTGAGTGCTTTTGAGTTCTGAGAATTTGTACTGCTTCTTTGAAGAACAAATGTCACAAGCTAGTTGAACAATAATGACAAAATACTACTTTAATTTTATGATATCTCTCTCCTTTCATTTTGTTTCTTTAACAAACATGAGGAATGTTATCCATTCTGCAGCAATTGTGTGGTGGCCTTTGTTTTGTCCATGTCAAGAATGAAATTTGTTCCCTCCAATTTCCCTCTCAACCTTTCAAACTTAAAGCGGTGTGGTAAGGTAAGGCAATCCATTTTGTAGATGTAAGCCTTTATTGGCATAATTGAGTGATTTTATCAGTTTATCCAATTCAATCTCTCATTAGAAGTATAGATAAATGTAAAGCACTTGTTTAAGAGCGATTGAAAATATTACATGGATGGATATTAGTCTTCACTCACTGCAACATATTGGTTGCTACTTTTGGCAAATCATGTTCTTTGGGTTAAACAAATCACGTGTTATTACATCAATGGTTCTACTCATATTAAACCGACAGATTTTCAAACAAGCAGAGTCCTATAAATAAATCTTTGGGTTAAGTGCTACTTGGCTTTTAATGCTTACTTTGATCTGAAATTTTGATTAGTCCAGTATTTTTATTATTACCTTTTTCTGAATGATCTTTTATTTTTTGTCTGAATGTGTTTTCTTAGGCCTTGTGCTTGAATCCTTGACATGATGATGGTGTTACTTTGTGATAACTGTATGATTTGGTTCCCAAGAAGAGTTATTTAAGTGTTGATAAAGGGGTTTGTGTTCTGAATGGAAGATGGAAGAAGCTTTGAAGCTTCAAGCAGAGATGGTGCTTTTGTTGTGTAATATTTCATTCCCTCTGAATATATTAAATGTCATAAATTATTTATTGTGTAGTTGCAGAAATGACAGTTAAATTGATAGACAATGACTTTACTATAGGATCCGTAATAATGCATTTTTGCCATTGCATTCATCATATTCTTAATGGTGCTCATGACCTATGAATATGTAATGCTACAAACACCTTTCAAATTCATATATTTGATTCCAAAGGTTTCTATGGTGCCCTTTTGTAATATAGCACTTCTTCCATTGGTAAGTAGTTAGAGGCACCAAGAATCTTCTTTTTCATTGCTTATTCAAAAGTCAGACATGAGAATACATAATTGAATGTGTGTATATCTAAAAAAATACCAAAAAATGAAATCTAATATTATACAGGAAAATTACAAAGAGGGTAATAGCCAAAGATTGAAAAGAGAGGATGCCAAAGACAGAAACCATGAGAAGAAGGCCATGATTGCAGATATCCTGTACCTGCTGCAAAGCTTTGGAGGACAAAAATTGCCATGGGAATGGAGCAAGAGATCCACAACACTAGCTGTTGAGCAAGCTGCTGCTAATGTCAGTGTTGATAATATCTGTTTACACCCAAAAGATATATAAACAAACAGATTGTTGCTACTTGCTAGGCTAAGATTTAGACCCAGTAGAAATATTGTAAAATCGATTAACTTATTCAGAATCGTAATACCGAAAGATTCGAAGAGTTAAATCGAAATTCTATCTATTATAGTTGCTATATATCTATATGTCAAGTGATACAAATTCTTTGATCAGAAGAAAAAGATGGTTACAGTTACATACCCAATCTCCAACAACAATAATCATGAGAATTCCTGGTTGACGAATAGGGCATTTGACAAGAACTGAATATCCATCAACCAATGCTAAAGTGAAGCTCCAAGGTATCACCAATCCCATAATTGTTACCAAATAGCTAAAAACAACAGTGAACCCAAAAACAGACAAATTCAGTTATGCAAGCAGAGTTTATGGATAAAACTACAAGTTAAACATTCACCAAAAGACTCAATTATGACGTGAGATATATGATTCATTAGCCTATGTATGAAGGGACTTAACAACAGATCCTAAAATCTCCAGAGAATCTTAGGCAAGCCAGAAAGGAAAAAGAAAACAAACCAAAGCAGAATTAACAGAGAAATTAAAGTCAAAATCCCTTTTTTCTGAGATTAGGAAAAAAGGTGGGGACCAGAAAATGTAGGAGAAGTACCAGAAAGCTGTGTAGCTGTAGAATTCAACTCCCAAAGACATAAAGAGGAGTGAAGAAGATGAGAAAATAGCCTGGCCCAATCTGAGGCTGAAGCTGGCACTGGTGCCCACAGAGCCAGGTAATTCATCCATTAAAAGCAGAAATTTAATGCATGGATTGTACTCTACTACTACTATTAATTCCCTCTTCTTTTTCTTCTTCTTCTTCTTCTTGAATTCCCTTATTATGACATGCTTCTATCATTATCATATCTGTCCTTCAACACTGAAACCACATCCACAGCACCCCCACCACTAAAGTCTTGTAGCTTTCCAAAGTTATAATTCATTCATATGAAACTTTTTGCTGCTACAAACACACACACATGAACCACAACAAGATAAGATCTCACAGCTCCCAAGACTAACTATTTTCTGTAGAAAGAAAGACAAAATTCCCACACTCAATCACCAGTCACCAGTCACAACCCCCTTGTGTTTGTGCCAAGTGTGAAACAATACAATATGAGGACTATAGGAAAAGAATTCCAGTACGTAAGTAAAGAACATGATGATGGGGTGTGCACTTTTTTATAACCATGATGAAGCAGACATCTCTCTTCCAATTCTTTTTTTTCTTTTAGATCATGGAAGCTTGGAGTGGCTCAAAGGTTTTTTATCTTTTGGGTTTGTTCTGCTAATTGAGTAAATGATGTGCTTAATTATTATTATGATGGAGCTGACACATGGTGTTACTTTAATTCCTCGTTCGGTGGCATGTCCTTCAAGGCACTAAATAGGTGAGACTATGACTCTGAGAGGTTTCTTTAGGTACAATGAGAAGACATTTATCCTAACTTTTTTTCTCTCTCTTTATTTCTGTTTATAGTAGAAACGTTTGTGTGCACATAACCCTCCTAATTTGAGAGACTTAAATTTAAGGTAATATCTATTCAAATAAACAAAACAAAGATTATGAAAAGATGATTCCTTTGATCAAAAGATTCGATTTCTTTTCCCTTAATATTTCTTTTTTATATTCCATGACATGCCCTCCTTTTCTTTCACTAAGTTGTGGAAGGCATCTGTGTCGAAATTGAATTAATAAATTGTATGAATATGCTGTAGAGGAACATTGTCAACCAGTGCTTTCAAAAGAAGGAACTTAGATTTGCCATTTGTCACAAGTGTTGTGACCCCATTCTCGTTGGAAAGTGATGTTATCATGTGAAACTAGTGGCAGTAGAAAACCCTCTCGGTGGGGGTGGTAGCTATAGGTGTCAACAAATCATTGGATAACAAAATAATCAAGATATAAATAAATAATATTATTACATGTTCACTTAATAGTTAATACCAATTCAATTATGTTTGCATCTATAATAGCAGTATCTTTTTAGAATAAAATGTATTTCATCACTTGTACTCCTACCTAAATACACCTCATTTAGTAAGCATCTGATTAGTTCCCACCAAAACACATGCAACTTGTGCTTAATAAAAAGGCCAACTATAAAGGGGAAGGGGAAAATTTTGTGTAATAAAATTTTATGCGTCTACGTACTCTGCCTCAAATATTCTCTGTTTGTTTCATTTGGTTTAAAAAAATAAAAATAAAATAAAAAAGAAAAAAACCCTTCACATCACACGGTTTATCAATGTGGTTAAACAGCCATACAGTGTCTACTCACCATTCCAAATGTAAATGGAATACTAATTTTAAACTAACAAGCAACATTATGAGATGGACTAATGATTTGCAGGGTTACAGTGACACATAATTCCCATAAATTCTTTCCGAATCCAAGCACCTATTCCTCCACATCAAGACAGCTGCACAAATTAAGAAGAAACTAGCCATTAAAACAAGTTAATGAACAGAAATGTGGCAAGGTATTAAAACAATATCAATAAATGTAGTAGAAGAAACTACAATTGAATGGTAGACACCAAGAAACTGGATTTCTTAAAAGAACGCACACAAAATAAAAATAAAGATGTTCAGATAACCATAACTATATACAAGAACAACTACTATAAAGGATGATATACCCACCTGAGATCCTAATTTTTGAATTTTTTTTATGATTAATCAGCACATGATTATAAGTTCATCTTTAGCAGAACACACGACAAAGGTTAGGTACCACTACCTCTGTCCAGAATTAAGTGCAATGTTTTGGAACGTGTGACCTCAAATTATGTCTAAATACTTCCAAAATATGACAGTTATTTCCGAATGGAAGGAAATAGGGTGAAAAATGCAATCACTTTATAACTCATGTTTTAGAATAGTTGATTTTATAATTCATACTAATAATCAAGTTGAAAACAACCACATAAACCCAATTTTAAGATGTATACCATATACTATATTCTTTTAAGAAAACATGAATGGCACAATGTTATAACGTCAACAAAGATTAAAGTATAGTCCTCATCCAAAACTAAATTCCTCACATGATACACTCAATTTTCAATTAACTGACCCTAATTCGTCATAAATCCTAACTGAAACAGCATACTGTATTTGCTTTTAAGCTACCGAAAATAAACTCACAGATTCCAAGTCAAATACCTGTTATGTAGAATAAACTACAAATCTTATTGTGTTAACAACAGGACGTTTTAACAGAAACCCTTAACGTAACAATTCATCAATTATTTGCCAAACCAGAAAAGTCAGAAACTTCAAGCAAATAATGAGAGAATTCCCCAAATTCGCATACAAAAAATTGAATCTAAAATGGAAGTGAATTGGGGCGGGGGGGAGTTACCTGATGAAGCTGGAGCCTAAAGCTCGAGCCTGAGCTCGAGGTCGTCTTTGTCGCGGTTGAGAAAGTGAAGAATGTAAGGGGTGATTCGAACGACGACAACCCAAGCACCGAACATGGCGACGTGAGATTTCAGCTGCTTCAATGCCGCAGCTTTATCTGGCTTCCGCATGAACATTCCTGGGAACATGATGGCTGCCTCCTCTTCTGATTTCTTCGAAACTGATCGAAAGCTTAAACCCTAGCTCCCAAATTCGCTCTTCTTGTTCGATTTAGGGTTTTTGGTTCTCCAGCTATTTCTTCCGTTTTGTTATTTGTACCGCACTCTTTCCTGTTTTTTTCATAGCGGTGAGAGCCCACAAGGCCCATATATTTTTCTTTAAAAAGGGATTGGATCCATTATTCCATCGTGTCCACATCCTGTCCAAAAAAAAACCTTGTCTAAATTCCAATTCACTTACAAAAAATAGTAATTTAAAAATATTATTAAAAGAACCTTCACACTCACAACGATTACTGCTACACATACAAGTTTTTTCGACAAATAAGTCCAAACAAATTAACTTTATCTCAACAAAATCCACTTCTATAACACACGCCTGAAATTACGCAGTTCTTCTTCGTGTTTCTTCTCCTTCGCGTTCCTCCTCCAAGGTTTGTACCTCGCGTTCCTCTTCCTCTTCCTTCTTCTTTGCGTTTTTCCTCCTTTTTCTTCGCGTCCTTTCTTTTTCTTCTTCGCGGGTTTCATCCTCTTCTCATTTTTTTATTGCTGTTGTGTTGGTGCATTTTTTCCTCTTCCTCTTTTTTTGTTGATTTTATAACATTATGTATTTTTTTTCTTTGGTTGATTTTTTCATTCCAAAAAATTATGACAAAATGAAATAAGAAGATGAAAAAAAAGAAGAAGCAGCAGAATATGAGAAAGATGAAGAATTTTAAATTATGCAACACTTATCAGAATAAAAATACACATTAATTTCTTAATAATAACACATAAATTTCTTAGTTTTACACTGAAATTTTGTTACAAATGCACAAAAATATTTTTTTAATGCTGTATTTTTTCTTCTTTTTTTCTTCTTTCTTTCTTTTTTTAGTTGAATGAATATAGGTTTACTATCTTTCAAGTAATTTTGCAGTGTTATGTGTTTCTCTTTTTCTTTATTTAATTTTTTTATTTTTATTCTTGTTAAGAGACTAAAACAAAAAATTGAGAAAGTAAAATAAGAAAGAAAAGATAAATAAGAAAAAAAGAAGATGACGATGATGATGAAAAAGAAGAGGAATAAGAAGAAGCAAACGATAAGGAGGAAAAAGATGAAGAGTTTTAAATTATGCAAAACTTATTAGAATAAAAATACATCAAAATTTCTCAACAACAACATATAAATGTCTTAGTTTTTACACTGAAATTTTGTTATAAATACACAAAAATATTTTTTTAATACTGCATTTATTTTCTTTTTTTCCTTAATTTTTCTTTCTTTTAGTTGAATGAATGTGAGTTCATCCTTTTTCAAATAATTTTGTAGTATTATGTGTTTTTTCTTCTTCTTTGTTTAATTTTTTTAATTATTATTAAGAGAGTAAAATAAGAAGAAACTTGAGAAGGTAAAATAAAAATAAGAAAAAAAAGATGATAATGATGATGATGAAAAAGAAAAAGAAGAAGAAGCAGTAAAAGATTAGGAAGATGAAGTGGAAGAATTTTGAATTATGCAGAACTTATAGAATAAAACTATACCGAAATTTCTTAACAATAACACATAAATATTTTAGTTTTTACATTGAAATTTTGCTATAAATACACAAAAATATTTTCTTTAATGCTGCATTTTTTTCTTTTTTTTAATTGAATGAATGTATATTCATCTTCTTCCAAGTAATTTTACAGCATTATATGTTTCTTCTTCTTCTTTGTTTGATTTTTTTTAATTATTGTTAAGAAAGTAAAATAAGAAAGATGATGATGAAAAATAAGAAGAAGAAGCAGCCACAAAAAATAAGGAGGAGGAAGAAGAAGAGGAAGAATTTTGAATTATGCATAACTTATCAGAATAAAAACATATCGAAATTTCTTAATAATAACACCTAAATGTGTTAGTTTTTACATTGAAATTTGAGCAATGCTAGGGGGTCAGCAATATTTGTGATTGGTAGCCATCAATTAGCCATCAATGATGATTTGATGGTGTGAGATTGGTGTGAGATTTCATCCGATGGCTCACATTTCTCTGCTGGTTACATGCTGGCCAAAATACAATAAAATTGCCGGCCCCCTAGACTTTTCATTGAAATTTTGCTACAAATACACAAAAATGTTTTCTTTAAAAATGCATTTTCTTTTTTTTCTTTATTTTTTTAATTGAATAAATATAGATTCATACTCTTCCAAATAATTTTGCATCATTGTATGTTCTTCTTCTTTTTCTTTGTTTGATTTTTTGTTTTTATTCTTATTAAAAGAGTAAAACAACGAGAAAATTGAGAATGTAAAACAAGAAGAAAAAGATGAATAAGAAAAATGAGAATACGATGATGATGACGAAAAAGAAGAAGAAGAAGCAGCAGTAAAAGAGGAGGAGGAGAAAGAGGAAGAGGAAGAGCAAAAGTTTTGAATTATGCATAACTTATCAGAAGAAAAATACATCGAAATTTCTTAATAATAACACATAACTTATCAGAAGAAAAATACATCGAAATTTCTTATAAATATGCAAAAATGCTTTCTTTAATACTGCATTTTCTTTCTTCTTCTTTTTTATTTATTTCTCTCTTTTAGTTGAATGAATGTAGGTTTATTCTTTTCCAAGTAATTTTGTAGCATTATGTGTTTTTTTTTCTTCGTTTGATTTTTTTATTCTTGTTAATAGAGTAAAACAAGAAGAAAAAAGATGAATAAGAAAAAAAAAAGAAGATGATGATGATAAAAAAGAAGAAGAAGAAGAAGCAAAAGATGAAGAGGAACAATTGGAAGAGTTTTGAATTATACAGCACTTATTAGAATATAAATACATCAACATTTTTTAATAATAATATATAAATGTCTTAATTTTTATACCAAAATTTTGCTATAGACACACAAAAATATTTTTATTTGGTGCTGTATTTTTTTCCTTTTTTTCCTTCCTTCTTTCTTTCTTTTAATTAAATGAATGTAGATTCATACTCTTTTAAATATTTTTGCAGCATTATGTGTTTCTTCTTTTTTTGTTTGATTTTTTTGTTTTTATTCTCGTTAAAAGAGTAAAACAAAGAGAAAATTGAGAATGTAAAACAAGAAAAAAAAAGATGAATAAAAAAAAGATGATGAATATGAGGAAAAAGAAGAAGAAGAAGAAGAGCAAAAGATGAGGAAGAGGAAGAGAAAGAGTTTTGAATGATGCAGAACTTATCAGAATAAAAATACACCAAAATTTCTTCACAATAACACATAAATGTCCTAGTATTTTACATCGAATTTTTGTTACAAACTTCAATTAACTCAAAAAATGCACCAAAATTACTTAATAATTGTGATACACAAACTTAATTTGGAAACAACACAAAAAAATGACTGAATTATCAACAAAAACACATTCAAATCAATTTTGGATTAGGCAACGTTATCAATATGGGAAAAATTCTACGATAACGATAACGACGATATGTATAAGAAAAAGACGACGATGATGATAATGAAAATAATTGAGGAGAAGGAAGAAAAGGAATGAGGAGAAAAAATTCCAATTAAAAAAGAAGGAAGTAATGTTGGTAACGACGATAATGAAAGAAAAAGAAGAAAAAGAAAAAAAAGAAAAAGTATTAGCAGAAGAACTTACAATAGAAGCGCAAAAATAAAATAAGTATATGTAAGAGTAAATAATTTAGTTAAATTTTTGGTGAAAACTCAAGTGAAGTCGACTTTACGTGAAGTTGATACCTGAGAACTGTTAAATGATTTGATTAATTTAACTAAATTTTTATTCAACGACTCTTAATATCAAGTATCAACTTTACGTGAAGTCGACTTCACTTGAATTTTCACCAAAAATTATTTGATTAAATAATTTATAAATAGAGATTAATTGAAATACTTGAGAGTACTTCTTTATATGAAATAACTAATTTGAGTCGATAGCGTTTGTTTTAAAATTGCATTATTATAGAAGTAACCTAAAAGGAAAAATACAACCTAAACATTACAAATATAAGGTAATAAAAGAGTATTTATAACTTGAAACTAGAATAGAATGAGAATGTTAGTAGTAAGAAAGTAATAATAATGTTTGAATGTTTGGCGCCTAAGATGGCAGAAGCAGAAAGATGGCGCGTGGAACAGAAGATGGAAGGTGAAGGCGCAGTTGCAGTTGGGTCTAAATTCTAAACTCTTAAATTCAGCAAACCATGACGTGTCGTACCACCACAACCCACACATAAACCTTTCTAAGTGCTGCCAAAAAAGTCAACACCGCTAAATTAACACACGCAATCATTTCTCTCTAAAATAAATGTCTTTTGTGACATCTTTTGCTTGCTAAATCAAATCAAAGTTTTGCCAAGACTAATATACTATTAAGCAAAATCCAATAAATAATTAATGTTTTTTTTCCTCACTCGATGATTAACTAGTAATATTTTATTTTTTAACTGATAAAATAAAAACCTATATAATTACACTATTTTTTTTCATATATTAAATGCGATAATTTCATATACAAATATTTTTATATAAAATTAATAATTTGTAAGAATGAATTTGAAATAGAAATAGATAGTGGTTTATTTGAGGAAGAGGAAGGATTTGTATTAGAAAGAGAAGTAGAAGAAGATAAATCCACAGTCAACGGTTTAGTTTTGTGCATTGCATTATCAATTGCACAGTGTCAGAGACTCACTCTCTTTCTCTTCTCTTCTCTTCTCTTTTTTCTTTTTCTCTCTCTGTCTCATGCAGATGCATCACCGTCATCATCCTAATTCAACCTCCATCATGCCACCTTCTTCTTCTCATCATTGGATATGGCCTCCAACACCATCTCCATCTCCATCTCCATCTCCATCCGCCACCTTCGCCAAGTCAACGCTGCCGCCACCGTCACCTTCTAAGTCTCCGGTGGACTTCAGCCCTCCCCTCATAGCAATGGTTGTTGTCATCGCCGCCGCCTTCCTCCTCGTTACATACTCCCGTCTCATAGCCCGCCACCTCACTCCTCCACTCCACCGCCTCATAAGACGCTTCCGCCGTCGCCGCCGCACTCATTCCTTCCTCCCTTCCTCCTCCGGCGACCTAGACTCCCTCCCTTACTACTACGACTCCCCCTTCGACCCTCATATCCCACCCTCCTCCTTCTCGCCTTACGGCCTCGACGACTCCGTCATCAAAACCATCCCTTTCTCCCTTTACGCCGCCCTATACGCCGGCGAACTCAACAGCACCTCCTCTCGCCGTTCATCTTCACGCCGCGACTGCGCCGTTTGCCTCTTCGAATTCGAAGACGATGATTACGTTCGAACCTTGCCTCTTTGCTCACACACCTTCCATGTTGATTGCATCGATGCTTGGCTTCGTTCCCACGCAAACTGCCCTCTCTGCCGCGCCGGGGTTCTCTCCGCCGCCTCGCCGTTTACTCCCATGTTCGCCGCCAGGATTCGACCAAGTCTCGACGACGATGCCATCTTCCACCGGATAGCGGCGGAGCACACTCCGACTCCGCCGGAGGACTATCGTCATGCTACGACGGCGGTTTCGGCGGCGCCGGAGATTACCGTGGAAGTTCCCGAGGAGGGGTTCAACGGGAGGGACTTTCTATTGAAACGTTCTTATTCGTTTGGGTTCGAAAGGAGCTTGGCGTCGGAGAGGATGTTGGTGATGGAGCCCGCGACGGCGTCCCCGTGGCGGTACCGGAGAGGAGGGAGCAGCAGCAGTTTCTGGAGCAAGAGACCTTCGCCGTTTGGGTCTATTGGGAAGCCGAGGGTGTTCTCTTTCAGATACTACAGAGGGATGAAGTCACCGTTTTTCCGGCGAAGAGGGTTTTTTCCGTTGTCGGAGTCAAGCATGAGGTACGCCGGTGGCGGCAGCTCGTCGCGGCGGAGTAAGTCCATCGCTAGCCCCATGTTCTTAAGGTCTTCCGTATTGACCTCGGCAGCTGGCGCGGCGGGGTTTTCGTCGAGCCGGCTGAGATGCGGAGATCCCGAGGCGCTGCTTTCGCCGGAGAGGTTCAACAGAAGATGAAAGAGAAAAAGAAAAAAAGGTGAAATTTGGAACTGGGTAGGAGAAAAGATTAATTTTTTGGTGGAATTGAGTGCAAAGGGGACACGTGGAAGATGGTGATTGAAGGATGGTTCATTGGAAGAATCGCCGGAGAGAAGGGAGGGGTTTGAAGTTTGAAGCGGTGGTGGTGGATGGCGGTGCGGTGGGTCAGGTCAATGGTGGAATTAAATGGTTGGGGTGGTCGCATGCGTTTAATTTAATGAGATTGGTCTGGCAATTTGTAGAGCCTCATTAATGGCACCCCTTTGCTACAGCATTTATTTTAGAGAGAGAGAAAGAGAGAGGTATTATGTTAAGTATTGTCTCTGTGACTCTCTCTGCTCATCAGAGAGGTGAGAGTTTTAAATGAGGAAGGTCATAAATGAGAAGAGATGGTTGTGTTTGGTTCATTGGAGAATGAAGAGTGAGTGAGAGAGGAGGGTGGGTTTTGGAATTTTGCATAATAATAATATAGGACTATATAAATATTTTTTGTTATGGCACCGACTTATGAGATCCGAATGCATGTGGAAAATGATAATAGAGTATAGAGACTATATAGCTAGGGTTAGTTTTGTATAGTGGGGGGTTATGAGTTATTACTTACTATGAGTCATGGCCAGAGACGGAAGGCATTAATTGTATATGGCATTGGGTATGCTGACAAGCAACATTGCTTTGATTCGTTTAATGTGTCAATGTGAACCCTTTCATCATCACATAATTAATGCCATTTATATGCTTTTCAACTTGGGAATCTTTCCATGCAATTTTACCATGGTCACTCACTCTACCTAGGGTTACCTCTTCTCGATTTTTTGTGTATGGTCTACCTCAATTTCTATTATGTCTCATTATTCAATGCCTATATTTCTCAACTTACGTGCATGAATTCACCTCCTTTCTCTTTTTTGACAAACCACATCTCAGGCCGTAGTCTCTACCATGCTATTTCCGCCATCAATTATTATACTAATATTCTACGTGTTTATTAAAATCAACAATATCAATCCTCATTATAAATATATATTACAACATAAATATACATTAAAATTAAATTAAATTATATATATTTATACATAAATATATTAGTAATTAATAAACTTTTATTATTATATTACTAATAGATTAATTTTTTTTCGTAAATTTTACTTCTATTTTCATATTTCCATGATTTAATTATTAATGGGTAAACTACATCAGAGCTCTTTAAGCCAAATCCGGCCCATATTCTCTTCGGAACTTTAACAAGCCCATCAATTTGGGCCACCCAATCATGTAGTTAAACATTGAAAGAATTGGGGCTGTCTAACACTAATTTCGCAGCTGCTCAAGTAATAATCTATATGTCTTTTAATATGTTGTATTTGGGTTCGAATTTTAGTAAATATTCTAAATATTGAAAAGATCTTTTTAATATTGTGTAAATTATTGTAACTCTTTTATTGTCAATAAATACTATATTTTAAATATACACTATTTTTAAAGAGTTATATCTTTTTAGCTAAAAATATAATGTTTTCAAATATACAACTTTTTTAAAAAATTATATCTTTTTGGCCAAATAATATTACATATCGTTATTATTATTAACAATATATGAACGATTTGTAACTGTTTATTAATATTAATAATAACACTAATAAATTAATTAAATATGTAAATACCTTTTATGGATGTTATACCAACTTGATCCAATCTACCTGAACTTTTAATATATAATGATGAGCATGTTCATATATATAATGAGTGGATGGGATTCGAACTAGATCCCTCTTTTATATACAAGTATTTTATGTTGTCAAACTAAGCATTCAATCTGCTAATAATACAAAAATTTTGTAACTTTAGATAGACTTAATGATGATTATGTTATTTTTAATTTCTAATATAGACATAATTTTGTAATTTTTATATTATTAATGTTTATAAAATGTGAAAGGATTAAATATTTTATTTGTTGAAAATATTTTATTTTATTTTTTACGAATGTAACTGCATAGGGTCATGTGGAAAGGTTTAGGTGTGGGTGGAATTTCGATTAAACCCGCAGCTAAGATACAAAAATACTATTTGTACACTAAAATCAATCACTAATATATTTATATATAAAACTACAAATACATGTGTGGTTTAATTCATTTTTAATATGTATTTATATTTTAATATATATTTTATACTAATGACTGATTTTAGTGTACATGTAATATTACTCGCTAAGATAAGAGAGGTTTTAGAAAAATAATTTACACTCAAGAATAGAATTATGGTGTAGCTTGAATCATATCCTACTTTAATTATTGCTACCCTTAGTGAAACAAAACGTTTGACAACATGAATTAATTGGAAGTTCGTTTATTAATCAATCATCTATTTATGTATATGTTTATTTATTTGGGTAGTTCAACTCTTGAATTTTTCTATTTATTAGTACATTATTTCTAAGTTATTCTGTGATAGTAAATACTTATTAAAATTCGAGACTTGAGAGTTGAAAATATATAAATTCTATATTAAGGATTTTGCAACCTTAAGAATGCACATGTTTGACAAAAGGGTACACTTTCATGTGATTACGAAACACACACAATGTTTATGTTATAATAATAATAATAATAATAATAATAATAATAATAATAATAATAATAATATGCGACACTTCAATTATAATATTGATGAAAATATTATTCAAATAAATAAGAACAATAACTTGTATATTGGGGGTCACCTAATTTAGTTAAGTGTACACTATTGTTAAGATTTTAAGATGGGTTTGACTTGGTATACCTAATGATACGCTAACATATAAGCAAAGCATTAATTAAACTTGCCGACCTTATCTACCAAAAGTCATTTTTCTTCAACGGTGGTTTTATTCTACATTTAATATATTTTATTCTTCTTCAAAATGTCGCTTTAAATTCACATTTATCCAATGGTTAAAAAGTCAAGGCATGCAAAAGGGATGATGGAGACAAAAAAATATAAGTGGTAAGAAGATAGGAAAAATTTTAAATATATCTAAAATATTTGTATTTTAATAATTTTAACCGTTAATTTAATTAATATATAATATATATTTTTATAATTAAAACGAACAATTAAAATTATTAGAACAGTAGTGTATCTAATATATTTAAATTTTTTTAAAAAAAATCAAATTGATGTTTAATTATGGCAAAATTTTTATCTAAAAAAACACACAATAAAAAAGATACTGGTTCATTTTTTTATAATATCGTGTAGATAATATCTATAATTATATATTTATTATATTTAATATTATTGTTGGTGATTAAATCTAATATTATTTAATTATTCTAAAAATAATTAAATATATAAAATAAAATAATTTATTTAAAATAATTTTTCATTATCTTCTAAAGATTTTTTATATTAATATTAGGTGGTTGATATTTAAATGTGCATTATTATTGGACAGGCAGGTGGTTTCACTATCAACAATGGACACCATTAATGCACCTGCATTAGTAGCCCCCCATAAATAATTACTACACTTCTAATAGTAATATAATATGCCTGCTACATAGCAGTTGTTTCAATGAGGTATATATATATATATATATATATATATATATATATATATATATATATATATATATATATATATATATATATATATATATATATATATATATATGAATAAATTTGGTTTTTGTTTTTAATTTTATGTTTCTATTTTCATCAACCCTTGTTTTCATAACTTTTGTGAATTGCTAGTAATAAGAGATCTTAAGCTTCTTTATACATCATTATAGTTACACAAAACGGTATTAGGTATTATTTCATTAAATAAATGGTGAAAACTTATGTGAGGTCAACTTCACGTGAAGTTGATATTTGAGAACCGTTAGATAAAAATTTAGTCAAATAAGTCAAATCAGTCAAATCATCTAACAGCTCTCCGATATCAACTTTACGTGAAGTCGGCTTCACCTGAGTTTCTACCTAAATAAATAAGTAACAACAATAAAGTGAATAAACTCAATTAGTAGTATATGATTGGTTAGAGTGACAAATAACGTTTTCTCCCTTTATTGTTTTCCAAATTCAAAAAATAATAAATAGGAAATTAAAGGAGAATTTTCCTTATAAATTTCTGATTTTTGGGATGGCAAGGTTCACCAAACTTTTACAGCCAAAATAAATGCATTCGGCCATTGATGTGGTACCTTGCTCAAATCATGCAAAAAGCCAGATATCATCCATAAGAGGCCCATAAATTATAAACACTGCTACCCAAATATATTTTTTTCTTTTTAATATATTTTTATATTGGCAAAAAAGAATTTGAGATTCACATTTTTTTTTTGCTAATAACAGGAAATTAAATTGAATGTATGCTTTTATATATATTTATAAAATTCTTAAATAAATTAGATTATATGAACAATCATAGTTAAGACATATATACATGAAAGTATATGGAATAATTAATAATTTATGGGATTATATAAGTGTGGAAACTTTTATTAAATGTTGATTGTAATTTATTGCTTCAGCCCAACGAACTTTCCTAACACCATTGTCCCTCTGATAAATTCATATGTACTCTTTTATACAAAGTTGAAAATGATTATTAGATAGTAAGTAAGAAAGAAAGAAAAGAGATGAGAATGGAGGAAGCATACATTGTGAAGGTGGAGGAAGGAAGAGAAGCTAGTCATGATAAGCCTTCAGCAGGTCCAGTGTACAGATGCATCTATGCCAAAGATTCTCTTCTTCACTTGCCACCTCACTTGGATTCTCCATGGCAATTCTTCAGGTCACTTTTCATTTCTTTTCCCATCATCATCCTATGTTCAAAAGCAGATAAATATTAGCTTCTCAATATAATGAATTATCAAAACAATGCTGGGCATTTTTAGTAGAGGGAAAAAAATTTAATTTGGCCCATGCAGGTCTCGAACCTGCGACCTTCGCGTTATTAGCACGACGCTCTAACCAACTGAGCTAATAGGCCAGTTGTTATAGTTATTGATAAAGTAAAAATATTTTCTCAAGTTTGATTCATCCTTTTACAGGGACTCTGCAAGCAAGTACCCCAGCAAGGCAATGCTGGGTCGTCGTCAGAAATCTGAATCAGAGGTTCCAAGATTCATTTGTTCTTTCCTCTTTCTTCCTTTCATTTATTTCCAGTGAAAAACAACATATATACTTTTGTCATACTTTCCAATTTAAATATAATCACACCCTAATATGTAAGTATACCGAGATGCCAAAAATTCAAGAATGCTATTTAGTATTTAGTATTTATACATTAAAATTAAATATTAAAATTAGTGGTTATGTATTTATGTATAAATACACATATAATTTAATTCATTTTTAATGTATATTTTATATTTAAATATATATCTAATTTTAGTGACTAATTTTAGTATATATATATAATATAATTGTTAAATCATCTTTAGTCAAAAATCAATTATTGGACCATGGCTAAACAAATGCACACACTCACTATTTTATTTTAAAATTACTCTTTTATTTTTTTTCCCTTTCAAAATTACAGTCATTTTTGTCCACCTTATATCCTAAATTCTCCTAAATTCTCCTAAATTCTAAACCTTAAATTAGTTTTACTTTATTCCAATATTCCTTTTACTTAAGTTTTGAAAATTTTTTTATTGTTTTTAGTTTTGAATATTTCTTTGTAATGTTCATTGCTTTCCAATTATTGGGTAATTTTAAATTAATGGGCTGAATTAATGTTGACTCTTAACTTTTTGTTTAACATGAATAATAGTGATAGATCAAAATTAAATAGACTTTTATTGCGGAAAAATAGAGGGAAGAGGTTATATGTAAACAAACTAACAATGATATAAATTAAACTCATAAGCCAAAAATGATTTCATGATCATATAAAATTCAAACATATTATTTGTATACCAAAATAAGCCACAAAAATTACACATTAAAAATAAATTAAATCACATATGTATTTATACATATATATATTGGTGACTGATTTTAGCTGCTAGTTTTAGTGTACAAATAGCATTTTTGGTTTGCAATGTTAACTATATGAACTGGAATTGCAGGTTGATCCATATAAATGGCTGACATATCAGGAGGCTTATGAAACAGCTATCAGAATTGGTTCAGCCATGAGTAGCCGTGGTGTCAACCCTGTAATAACCCACCTCACGATCTTTCTCCCTCATGCTAATTTGTAAATTTAACACAGCTAGTATAACTACCTAGCTAATACTTAATTTTATATGTCATCAATAGGGTGATCATTGTGGGATATATGGAATTAACTGTCCAGAATGGATAATTACAATGGAGGTATATATAAATAAATATAGTACCTTGAAATTTTGTAGTGAAAAAATGATACTTGATCAGCAAGAAACTGTTTAGTACTAAACTTGATTTAAATTTGGTGGATGCAGGCTTGTAATAGCCATTCAGTAACATATGTCCCATTATATGACACACTTGGTATGTTTTTCATTCCTTTTCTCACTGATTTCTAGATGCTTTTTATTTTTCCAAACATTTCCCTAATGATTCTTGAGGCACCTAAGAACAGGTCCAAATGCAGTGGAGTTTATCATAAACCATGCTCAAGTTTCAATAGCATTTGTACAGGAAAACAAGATTCCTTCTGTGAGTTCTACTTCCTGAGTTTGCATTTGAGTTAGTTCTTCAATTTGTTGGAGATGATTTAACTCTTTCTGTATTTCACAGATTTTGTCTTGTCTTGGGCAGTGTTCTTCAAATCTCAAAAGTATGTCAAATGATTCTACTTTCTTTCAGTTTCTGAGCTTCTGTTATATTAAGGCTAATTTCCTTCTTTTCAATGCTAACCAACTTCTACAATCTAATAATGTAGCTATTGTGAGTTTTGGTAATGTTTTGACCGCGCAAAAGAAGGTAGCTGAGGAACATGGTACATCCTGCTTCTCTTGGGAAGAGTTTCTCCAGTTGGTAGGAAACAAAGCTTGATTTTTAATTGCATATTCATGTTTAAAAGCAAAAACTTTGAACCACTTTGATTTGTTTAATCCTGTATGTTCTGCTCTGCATGCAGGGGAACTTGGATTGTGATCTACCACCAAAAAAGAAGACTGACATCTGTACAATCATGTACACAAGTGGAACAACAGGAGAACCGAAAGGTGTCATAATTAAGAATGAGGCTTTCATGGCTGAAGTTTTGTCTATTGATCAAATACTTCATTTAACAGACAAAGCAGTAAGATAACAATCTTCTTGAATGTTCACAAGTTTCATACCACACCTTGTCCTGTTTCGATTTTTCTCTACTCATAATATATACTACTTGCTGCAGGCAAGCGAAGATGATGTGTACTTCTCTTTTCTTCCTCTTGCTCATGTCTATGACCAGATAATGGAGACCTATTGCATTTATAGGGGAGCCTCAATTGGATTCTGGCAAGGCGTAAGATTCGGATTCAGTTTTTATCATTAGTATTTTGCTCCTTTCTTGTATATGTCTCATTTTGATGCTTCATTCCATGTTAATTGTTTCAGGATGTGAGGTACTTAATGGAGGATGTTCAGGTGTTGAAGCCAACTATATTTTGTGGCGTTCCTAGAGTTTTCGACCGTGTTTATGCCGGTAGAGAGACATTACTTTTGTCCTGCTGCTACCTTAACTCATAAAATGTCTTTATGTTATAACCAATGACTTGTGCCTGAAGGTATCAACAGCAAAATTTCATCCGGAGGAGCGTTGCGAAGTGCATTGTTTCAGTATGCATATAATTAGTACGTTTCGCCACTAAACAATTCTATTTTAGACCCTTAATTTCCAAAATCATGCAAAGTAATTAGTCTAGATTCTGATGACAGCAAGTTGGGATACTTAGAGAAGGGTCTTCCACAAGACAAAGCAGCACCATTTTTTGATAGGCTTGTATTTGATAAGGTAACTGCACTTTACTGTGATTTCTGTTGGTGAAATTTGACCTGAAAATTGGATTGATGTTTTCTTTTATGACAGATAAAACAAGGCTTAGGTGGAAGAGTTCGGCTTCTGTTATCCGGCGCTGCTCCTCTGCCTCGGCACATTGAGGAGTTTCTAAGGATCACTAGTGGAGCTACTTTGGCACAAGGATATGGTATGATAATATGAAATTAGTATCTTAGTTATAATTCTCTTGATCATACTAATTGCTATGTTATATTGATGTGTTATCATTTTGATTATGTGACAGGTCTTACTGAAAGTTGTGGAGGATGTTTCACAGCATTAGGCAATGTGTTTTCCATGATGGGAACAGTTGGAGTTCCTATGACAACAATTGAGGCCAGGCTTGAATCCGTGCCGGAGATGGGATATGATGCACTTTCCAGTGAACCTCGTGGCGAAATATGCCTTAGAGGGACTACCTTGTTCTCAGGTTACCATAAGCGTGAAGATCTTACAGAAGAGGTCATGGTTGATGGCTGGTTTCACACAGGTAAGTTCTTAATTGTTGTTATGGAACAAACTTTGGAGAATGACTTGAAAATTGGTGTTTCTGAATGATTTTTCAAACCATTGCAGGTGACATTGGAGAATGGCAGCCTAATGGAGCTATGAAAATCATAGATAGGAAAAAGAATATCTTTAAATTGTCTCAAGGAGAATATGTTTCTGTAGAAAATATCGAAAATAAGTATCTGCGATGCCCTCTTATAACATCGGTATGTTTCTGCATCAGTCACAGAACAATGCTGTTAGAGATATAACCATTTATGTAGTAACTCCTCCTATTAGCTAAAAAATTATGCAATAATCTAGATAGTTTGTAGAGTGATATGGTTTTTTTCCTATGCAGATTTGGGTCTATGGAAACAGTTTTGAGTCATTCTTGGTGGCTGTGGTGGTGCCAGATAGAAAAGCCCTTGAAGATTGGGCAGTGAAGCATAATTCATCAACAGATGACTTTAAATCTTTATGTGAGAATTTGAAGGCAAGAAAATACATCTTAGATGAGCTCAACAGCACTGGTCAGAAACACCAAGTATGAACATGATTTCTTGAGTTATAATACAGTATTCTGATATTGGTATTGGTAATAATGGTGGTTAAATTTGACATGAATGAAATCTATTCTCTTCAGCTTAGAGGCTTCGAGATGCTAAAGGCAATTCATCTGGAACCAGCTCCCTTTGACATGGAGAGAGATCTAATAACTCCAACATTCAAATTGAAGAGACCACAATTACTCAAGTACTATAAGGTTTGTCTTGTGTTCTAATATGCTAAAGTGATATTCATGTAAGAAAAACAAATCAATAGTGTTACTGCTTATTTTATTTTCAGGATTGTATTGAGGAGCTATACAAAGAAGCCAAGGGAACCAAGGTGTGAGCAAAGTGGCAAGAGAGACTTTTATATGCACTATTTATATTATACTATTTTCTATATGATACAATGAAAAATCCAATAAGACCAGTTGAAAATATATTGGGCATTGCAAAAGTTGAAACTTTATTTGTTTAGAATTAGCAAGCAATGAATTTGATGGAAACCCAAATCATCCTGTAATATATATTCCACAGTAGTGAAATTTGATTTTACATTGTTTACACATACAATGATACAAACTATATAGGTCATACACAAATGAGCCATGAAGTAATGAAGTTCAACAAATGAATGATGCAAAAGACAAAATAGTTCAATTTACACAGAGCAAAAACCAAGAGTCTAAAATGCTGCTTCTTTTTTTTTTTTTTTTCTGGTATGTTCCTAAAAGAGGATAACCACCAGGGCCCAAATGGGATAAACCAAGAGAAGGATTATGCCAACAGAATTGGATATGCCATGGGCTTTGGTGAAAGAGTTTCTGAATCCACCAGAGGCTCTAATGTGTTCTTGCAGCAAATAACATGCTATGATTAGGCATACTACCACACCAACAATGTTGTTTCTGAAAGTGCTTGCAATTAGAGATGGTGCAACAACAATAAGAAGAATCAATGCAGCAGGCAGTTCCAACCAATCTGCATTAACATGTATAACAAGAATCAATGCTTGTTAAAATATTATTGAAATGTACAACAAGAATAGCAGCAAAATATTTGCATGTTCAATGAATTGATTAACAACAAAGAGATTTCACAGATTATTAAACTATATATTATGCATCTTATTGTGAACAAGAGCAGGGTTACTCTCAAGTCTTAGAAGAATTTGTATGTATCATACCAGGGAAGTGTTTTGGAAGGAAAAGCCTTAGAACAACAGCAATAATGGCAATCCATTTTCCAATTTCTCCCCTGCATTAGCCAAGAATAAAAAACAAATTTAATGTTAGAGAAAAATGATAATAATACAAATCAAAAAAAGAAGAAAGAACTGTAACAAGATATTGACCTGAATACACCAAAAATAATTGAAGGCAGGCTGAAAAAAATATATGGAATGAGTAGTGCTGTAAGAATGTTTGTCTTCCAATTTGTACGGTCCAAAATCAACAAGTAACTGTAGAAAACAAACAGAAGTAACAAGTTAAATTTTAATTAAACAAATTTATATATATGAAAGTGATTACTATTTTAACCAGTAACTGTCAACTTTCATATAATAGGACAATCAATATTCAATATAAGTTGCTTAATGCACTAATGGACCCTTCTTAGCACTATGATTGATTATCTTCTTTGATCTTATCAACAAACTATAAACTTATCTATCACACTATCACCAACCCTATTAAGTATGAGACATTTAAGCCATACTAATACTTAGGTAAACCACTAAATTAACACTAATTTATTATATTCATCTCAAAATTGAAAAGGGAGTATTGATAATAGTCTAAGAATTCCTCAAAAAGTAAAAACAAGATAAAGGATGGATTAAAGAGCATAGAAGGAGAAGGAAGAGTTAGAGATAGGAGATGATGAATTATTATGGTTTGAGAAAACATACATAGCAGCAATGGCAGCAATCAATCCAAAAAAGGAAGCTCCAAAGCCTAAACCACCAAGCTTGATGGCATGATCAGCAAGCTTGTGAACAGCCAAACTCAGCTCCATGAGATCAGAGCTAAGCAATTTTGCTGCTGCTTCATCTTGAAAAGCCATTGATCCCTTCCACATATCCTTTTGAATCAAATCAAGAAGAAATTTTATGAATGGAAAAGTCAAACAGTTATAGATATTATAGGTGGTGGCAATAATACTAAAAAGTTATTATTATAAGCATCCTCAAATATTGCATTTACATGTTACATGACATGGTATGGTTGATTCCAGAAAGGCCACGTGGAGGTTCACTAAAGTTTTTGTTTTGCAATAATTCTTTTAAGTTTCCATGTATGCCGAATGATTACATTACAGCTGGCTTTTTCAACATCTGGAGTTTACTACTACTACTAATAATAATATAAACATAGAAGTAATTTAAATTGTATTTTGAGAAAGAAAAGTCCCACAAGTAACATATATGTAGGTATTATTATGTGCATGACTTTCATTTTTATAATAATATAATACTCACATGGATTTGCTTAGTATAGAATTTAGGAATAAACTTTCTTTTATTCAGTGAACTAATGATTTATAGTGTGTCAACAATGAGTAATTAATTGAGCAAATATAAAGTAGTGTTTATTTTTAGAAATTATAATTGAAATTATAAAATTGATATTTAATATTATGTTTAGATTAAAATTAAAATTTGTTTTAGAATATAAAATTTCAAGTTCTACAGTGTCTTTAAAAAATAAAAATAGAAGAGACTAAAATTTTTTACACAAAAAATTAAAATTTTGATGATATTTAAAAAAAAATTATTTAATTTTTTTAAATTTTAAATTTATTATTTAATTATAATATTTAAATATAATTTAATCTAATTTTACATTAAATATAATACAAAAATTTAATTTAGTTTGACTTCTAAAAGTAATAGGATGACGTTGTACATGTTATTATTCATTGTACTTTGATATTATTATAGGATAAGTTGTATCTCACTCTATACTATAATAATGAAAGGAAATAGCAAGTTTATAAATAAATATAACTAAAATGAATCATTAAATCGTTTTTAAAATTTCTAGAACATATACATTTTTAACTTCTAGTTTTGATTGATCCATTCGAAAATTTTCTGATATGCGCGAATATGACAGCATTTGAAAATAATAAAAAAGGATTTCTAGTCTTTCTTCATGAAGATAATATTTTTTTCTCTTTTATAGATTTATTTTACTTAAAAAATATTATTCAATAAATTTTTTTAAATTACTCGCAATAACAAAGGTTAATTTATCGGGGATTAAAATTTTATTTAAAAGTCTGTCATTGACTAATAAATTATTACATGCATAATATAAAATTCGAATTTCCGATATTTACTTGAGTAGGATTGAATAAATTTTTTTAAAATAATAGAAACAAGACAACCAACAAAAAAAATGTAACACAACAAAAATAAAAATAAAAACAGAAAGGTATCAATAATAATAATAATAATAATTCATTTATTTTGGGCTATATTTATTGCCATCTGTTACCAAAGATTGGGCTTCCAAATACCACAAAGATACAAACATAATGATTGGGCTTACATTTTGTATATCCTTCCGGTTAACGTGTTCATAAGATGTTCAATTAACTGCTTACCAAAAAAAAAAAAACTTTAATCAATTTGATTCTTAAAAAGGTTATTGTTATAGTGTCTAAAACTAAATGCCAAACACAAATATAAAAGAGTCGAGTTCACTTATAATTTCTTCCTCATCACTAAAAATTGATCATGTTTTGATAAATTATTAGGCAACAATTTAAAGAGATCATAAAATATTTCTCTTAAAAATAAGGGTAACTGTCATTGATAGTCTTTCTGTGCCACAGGTGGCAATAATATTATGGTTACAGCCGACTATGTTAATATATAAATAAATAAATACGTACAGATAATGAGATAAACATTGATGAATAAGATAAATTAAACAATGTTACCACATAATGACACACTAATTAAACCAAAGTGTGGATGTGACATAACCATTATTCATCATATAGACATATATAATTAAAATATAATTTTCTATAAATGCATGCTTTTAACCCATACAGTTCTTAATCTTCCTCTACAGCTAATACCCTATTCCTAAAAACTCTTTTCTAATCTTTCAGAAGCTAAATGGCATGCTCATCTTGGAATCACTAAAGCTCAGGTAATTTTCTTAAAAATATAATAATTTATATATTTTTTTATTTATTAAAAATTTTAAAATAAACAATGTTATGATATAATATAAAATTTCATGACTGCAAAAAATAAAATTTGATTTTTATAATTCTAAAAAAATAGCACAAAACTTTTATAAATTATTTAAAATTTTAAGACAAATAATTTTAAACTATAAAACTGATGAAACTACTTGCTTGGCGGCAAAACATACAATTATGATAAAAAGTCCCACGTACATTTCATCAACAGCATCATAAACATCTTCTACACTTACGGCATCTATAATTCGATATGATATATCTATCAGAAATAAATGAAAATGTTTAATAAAAAATATTAATAAAAAATATTAAAATTTATTATTTTTAATTTTATTTAATATATTTTGTAATAAATAAATATTAAGTAAAATAAATTTGAATTGTTTATACTATTTGAACTTGGACCATACAAACATCGATCGACAGCAGAAACAATAACCAAGCACGAATCAAGCTACCGAAGAATCCTCGGTAAACCAAAATGACTAAGATTCTCATACCACTAAAGCTCGGGGTCAAATTCATATTCAATCCCCCTAAAAATTTGAGCACTACTCCTGCAATCAGTTGCAAATATTAACCACACTCTCTATATAATATGGTGAACTAACCTCACAAAACACACAACAAAATACCGTGAATACTATCTATTCTGGAAAACAACAACATTTTCACTACAATAACATATTACTTCGTCTTTCTCTTTATAAAGAAAATTACTGACTTGAGTGTCAGAGTCTTTCTTGCAGGTTCTATGCCGGAGTCCGAGTTCCGAGGACAAATCTTTTCGAATCACAAGAGCTTACGAAACAACGTGCCATCGAGCTATAATACAGAAGAATATCATTTGATAGAACATTGGTGTCCACCGTGAAACCTGTAGTTTACCTAACCCCACTATTTCCTCTACCTTTTTTTGTTATTTCTTCTGCAGGATTACCAATCCTCAAGTATGGAGAATAACGGGGTCCAACAGCCCACGCAAGCCGATCTCACGGCTTAGATCGCCAAGCTACAGGCTGAGGTTCGGAAGATAGCTGAATGGCCGTCCAAAATCCACAACGGCAAGCACAGCGAAGGGGACCCTAAAAACCCTGGTGGGAGTAATGCACAATCGCGGGAATTAGAACCCCACGAGATTTCCCCACAAAAAGAAAGGCTGACAATAGATGATCCTTTCTTAGAGGACATTGTCAAATTCCAAATGCAGCAGAATTTTATGCTACCAACCAGTCTCCAACTATATGAGGGATTCGGTGACTCCCGTGTCCATGTTAAGAAATTTCAATCTATGATTTTTTTTAATGGTGCCTTTGAACCTATTCTTTACCGAGCATTTCCTACTTTCTTAGATGGTGCTGCATTACTTTGGTTTTCTAAGTTGGCTGTAGGTTTAATATCCTCTTTTGAGGAACTGGCGCGTTCTTTCATTGATTACTTTGTTGCGTCAAGGATGTATATGCACGGATCAGACTACCTAAACACCATAAAGCAGGGGCAGCATGAGAGTTTAAAGGACTATATGATGCGGTTTGCCAAAACAACAATGAAAATTCCTGACCTAAGTCCAGAGGTCCACCTACATGCCCTGAAAAGCAGCATCAGGCCTGGCAATTCCAAGAAACAATAGCAATGGCCACCAACCACCTCACTATCTTTGACCACGTTAGTTGAGGAACCTTCCTTTTCTTTCTTTTTAGCTTTAGACACAAAAGCCTTTAGGTTTGCAGTAGTCAAAGTGGAGGCTTTCTTATCTAGAAAGAAAACAATCCACTATCAAAACAAAACACATGATCAAAACTCACAAAATTTAACATACAAGCCTAAGATTACCTAAATACTCCTCTATCGCCTCCCTATCTTCTTCAAGCTTCAATAAACTAGATATAGATAGCAATTCAGACGAGAGATAAAAAAATCTAGAACATATTCCTCACTCTTTACCCTATTTTCACAATCTAATATTTGCTTCGTCTCAGAAGACCAAAAAACAGGAAACCTTTCGTTTAGCAGTGAATCCAAAAAGAACGAGTAAAACTCCTCATCAATCTGTACTTTCACGAAGATTTTCTTGAAGTCTTTAAAAGACTGTTTGTACAAGCTAAACACACTACAACTTGGGCAACTGCTTAGATTAACCCAACCCCCCTTCCAAACACCTTTGGCTTGAAACTGCAAAAAAAAAAAAAAAAATAACCCCAATGAGGGATAACATTCAAGGTACTCCATCAAGCATTCGAAAGCCTGGATAAACGCGCACAAGTTGGGATGCAACTGTGTTGGCGCATAGTTTAACTGAGCCAACATTCCACACTCAAAATCAAAAAAAGAAAATCTCATACCTAACTCAGTCAACATGCAAGTATAAACATAAAAATAGGACCAATTTGACCTTCGTTCACACACTCTATCACTATCATCACAAGGTAAAAACTTGACCCCCAACCGTTCATCATTTCTTACATACCTAGCCTCATTTAACTGGGAAACCAACTCCACACTACTAAAGATCGACATACGACCTTTTACATCACTATCAACCCCACCGTACGAGTCCCCTTCATCTACCACGACAATCTCCTTTTTTCTTATTACCCAACAGAAAAAGCGAAGGTGAAAAGTACAAAAAGCAAACTAACCTTTCTTACTCATGATTCCTTGTTTAGTAAAATTGTACAACTTTAGAAGACAAATAGTTTCCTACAACAACTAGTAGTTAAAAAGACACTAAAAACAGTCTCACCTCCCACTATCCACACGACCCCCACCCCACTAAGAGTAAAACAAACCATAGAGGAGCAAAACGCAAAACTGGCCCACGATAGAAAGCCCAAAAAAGAAAAGAACACGTTGAACTTTGGAGGCTCATACAATATATCCTCCACAAACACTTTCTAAAGCCAAGGATATAGAAGCTCAACCCGTTCTTAACATGCTAAGCTTAGGGGCTGTGGACCATACCAATATCCTCGACTTCAAAAACAATAACTAAGCACGAATCAAGCTATTGAAGAATTCTCGGTAAACCATAATGACCAAGATTCCTGCACCACTAAAGCTCGGATCCAAATTCATAATTTTCAACTCCCCAATATAAAAATCTGAGCACTATCCCTGCAATCAGTTGCAAATGCTGACCATAGTCTCTATATAATACAGTGAACAAACCTCACAAAACACACAATAAAATATCGTGAAGACTATCTGTTCTGGAAAATAGCAACAGTCTCACCACAATAATATATTATTTCGTTTTTCTCTTCATAAAGAAAATTATTCGCTTGAGCGTCGGAGTCTTTGTTGCAGGTTTTACGTCGGAATCCAAGTTCCGAAAACAAATCTTCCAAAATCACAAGAGCTTACGAAATAACGTGTCACCAAACTATAATACGAAAGAATATTCTTTGATAGAATATGAACCTTTGTCAATTATAATAATATGTATATATATACATACATACATATTCTCTAAACAAATTAAACAAATCAACTATTGACTATTGACTATTGACTTTAAATACGATGAACGAAGTCTCTTCAAATCAACTATTGACTCGTCGCATTCTTTTTTTTTTCCGTGTAAAATGATCCGATCGATGATCGTTGAACCTTTGATAAAGTCCACAGAATTAACTATACAATGCTACAGTGGGAGTAGTTGGACGTTATGGGTCAGTTACATGAGGCTCTGCGACCTGAGAGGCTAGTAAATAACAGAGAGGATAGAGTGGTGTGGAAATATGATAGGTAAGGTATTTTTACGACTAACTCATTTGTGCAGGTTTTGCAGGAGGAATTGTTACCAGATGATGTATCCAGTTACAACTTCACTAAGACCTTCTAGAAAGGCTTAGTCCCCCCAAAAGTGGAGTTGTTTGTTTGGTTCGTCTTAATAGGCAGGGTGAATACAAAGAAAAGACTGAGTCGGTTTGGGATTATTAGACAGGAAGATAATGGGTGTGTTTTATGCAACAAGGATGTTGAACGGGTTCATCACTTGTTTTTTGGTTGTGAGTTTGCTTGGCAAGTATGGAGTGCGTGGATAGTTGTGATTGGCTGCCAGTGGACTTTTTCAGGTTCGCTGAATGAGCATTTTCTTAGTTGGACAGAAGAGCCGTGTAGAAAGAAGGATCGAAAGCAGAGATTAATATGTTTCTGTGCAATAATCTGGAACATCTGGCTAGAAAGGAATAGAAGAATTTTTTAGTATAAAGCCAAAGGTGTAGATGAAATTGTCAACTTGGTCTTCCTTAACTGCAATGAGTGGAGATGTGTTGATTCCTTTTGTTGTTAATGGTTATATAATTTTCTTGATTTTTGTTAACTGGTATTTCGTTGTCTAATTCTTTCTGTTCTACTTTAGCGTGTTGAGCTTTTTCGATTAAAAAAAAAATAGAGTGTTAGTATTCTTAATTCTTTCCAGAAAGAAATTAATCCACAAATATGAGATTTCTCAATATATAGTGCTTATAGCTTCATTCATAAATCGAACATTTTAATTATTTATAGTTATTTAACAAAGAAATTGTTCCTTTTCCCCATTTAATTTGAAGACACAAACATACACGCGAATAAGGCGTGTGATAATGTCCCGATGACATATGCTAAAATGTGAACGCATGGAAAAACATATATATCATGCATGATAAAGATCGTTTATTAATTTCGAAAATAATTTGCTTGCTATTTACATATATTAATTTTAGGGATGGCTAGTGGGCCAACTGTGCATCATCAGATAGGCAGTGTATTAAGCAAACTTTTTATATATGATAGTCTTAACATTTTAATATGACCCAACTTTTTAGCGAGTTAAGCGAGTCAATATTATATTATGGATATGATGAGGGCGACACTTCCTTTTACAAATTGTCAGCTTCACTTAACATGCCAGATATGGAGACACTTAGCTTAGCCGCACTTGTGGCGATAGATCTTCTTAATTACATTATACGTACATTCTTTTTTTTAATATAATTAAATATTTTTTAAATATTTTTCTATTTTGTTTTTAAAAAAAAAATAAATTTTTTTTAATTTCTTAAATAACTGATGTATAAAAATAAATATTTAAATTAATTAAATAATAATAAATTTTTATAAAAACGGATCAAAAACTAAATTTTAAAGAATAAGTAGTATTTTTTTTAAATAAAAAACATAGAAAAACAATAAAAATATTAAATAATGTGAATAATAGATACGTGGAATGTTCAATTCAATAGGTATAAAAATGACTATTATTACACAACAAAAATTGGCATATCAGAGGTATGTATCCTACGAACGTATAATGTATACGTAACCAACGACGGAGTCACGGAATTTCTTTAGGGCAGAGGGGTCAGGGGGACAACCTCTCCCCACAAAATATAGATATTTAGAGAAAATATAGGTTATTAAAATCAAACACAGAAGAAAATACCAGGAAAAAACCTTCAAAATCGAAAAAAAAAGGATAATTAAAAAAATTTAAAAGTTACATATATATATACATCGCACAATATACACCAATTTACGTACAAACAACATGTCCATGCAACGAAGATAACGTATATTTACACAGTGACTCACATAAGACAAATTTGTGCTTCTTTTCTTCTTAAATTCCTCTCTACCTAAAACCTTTTCTTATTCAAGGAAAAAACAAGAAAAGTATTGTCGTAGGTGATGTTTTATTCATTTTGACAACATTGAACTTAGAATAATAATAAGGATCAGAAGGTTTTTAGGTAAGGTGGGTTGTCACATCTTGTATTATAAGTTTATAACGATAACAAGTACTTAAAAATTGGAGCACTTGGTTAAGGACTTGATGGTAACTGTGGGACCCAAAACAAGTGGCTTCCAATCGAATGCAAACGTGTCATAACGCAAGAAGAACTCCACCAAATACACCCTACACAGCAGCACCACAAGATTCTTCGCCGGGCACTGCTTGTTATCCGCTGTGGGCTCGTCCACCTCACGCCCATTAGACCAGAACACGTTTCTCAACAGCCTCTCTCCATCTCCAATAAACCTATGGCCCACAAACTCTTCGGGATTCTCAAAGATCTTCGGGTCCTTCGTAGCGAACGGCTGATATCCAAAGATCATCTCCCCTTTCTTGATCTCGTAGGCCGCATCGTGGCTCTGCACCACCAGATCCTCCCTCGCTTTGGCGTACTGGTACGGCACAGCAGGCTCTATCCTGAGTACTTCGTACACCACTGATTTGGTCAAAGTCATCTTATCCAACGCTGCAAGACTCACTACCCCGCCTTCGTCCCTAACAACGGTCCTGATTTCATCAGCGAGTTGCTTGTGTAAACCTTCCCCTGCCAAACCTATCCACTTGATTAGGATCGGAAACTGGTTCGATAAACCACCGAAAGCGTTGAACCCTAACATGAAAACAAGGTTGTGGCATGCTTCGTCTCTTTTGATTCCTAATTTCTCCGCTTCGTCCAGCACCGCCGTCCCCGCCGTCGATACTCCTTCGTAGAGCTTGTTGTAGCTACCTTTTACGGCCCACGCCGGAAACGGCACCGTTCGGATCAGTACATCTTCGACGTAGTTGAAGATTTTCGGTAACCCAAGGGTTGCGAGAGGAGCGAGCTGAGCTCCGAGCCAAGTCTCCACGAGCTTCGGACCTTCGCTTCCGATGACGGTGGTGTTTGGATCCTTGTCAGTGAGGAGACGGAAGATGAAAGTGAAGGCGACGGCGCCGATGGAGGTGTTGTAGCTGGCTTCTTTGGACTTTCCGGCGAGGCTCTCTTCCATGTTATTGAAATGATCGGTGAGAAGGCTTCGGAAGAGAGGGAGGAAGATGTTGTGTTTGGAGGAGAGAATATGGAGAAAGAAGGATTTGAGGAGAGAGTGTTCGGGTTCAGTAGTATCTTGGAAGGCGCAGGTGCGGTAGCCGCCGGTGAAGGCGGTAGAAGGCATGAAAGTGCCGTCAAGGACGTCGCGCTTGTCGACCTTAGAGTTGTCGAAGAGGATGGGGAAAGAGGCGGCGTCGAGGAGAGCGATGACCTTAGGGTCATGAGCAATGAAGGGACCAGGCGGCATGTTGGTTCTGATGACGGTGGAGTTGTACTTTTGGATCCTGGTGGCGAAGAATTCGTCGCGGCCTTGTTTGTAGAAGTAGTCGTGGCGGTCGTGTAAGGGACCCAAGAACGGGAGGCCGTAGCTTCCCGGAATGGGCTTCAGCGGAAGATTATTATTATTATTGTTAGGGGCGGAGGATGCCATTGTTGTGTGATAAGTATGAGAGTGAATGTGTTTCTGTTGGAGCACTTGCTTGTATTTGCTGCTGATGCTTCCAAACACCATAAATAATGGGGGAGGAAGTGCTTGGCACAATCAAATTACTGTTACATATTTAAGATTTTTTAAGAATAAAATTTCACTAATTCAAATAATAAAATTTAGAATAATATTAATTATAATTAATTTTTATTATATTAAGTTAATTTAATTAATAAATAAATTTAAATGGGTAGTATTATTCAATTAATATTATAACAAAAGTATGTTAAGTATCATGTAATAACCAGCACTTACTACGTGTGGCAAGTTGTTTTATTTATCACTTATAAAAAAAATGATGGTTATATTATTCTCGTTGGCATATAATTGGTCAATTTTGCGTAAGTGAAGCTATTCAATTGTTAATTGTATAAGCATTTTATGTTTAATATATGTTCAGAATTCAGAATTTATATAAGGAATTAGTGTATGTAATATAAAAGGTTTTTTTGCACATTTAAAATTACAAAATTTCTGAAAATAAACTCTAAATTACAAAAAAATATTCAATTAAATTTTATCTCAATATTTAAAAAAAAAATCTTCTTATCTTGTATTCTTTCTGTATAACTTTTTTACCTAAAGATTTCACAGGATAATAAAGTTACACTTTTTAATTAAAAAAATCATCAAAGCAAAAATTTGAAAATTTTTCCTTGGCACGTATAGATTATCTTAATTTAACTAACCCCAAATCAAAATAGTTTAACTACTGAAAAAGTACTAAAAGCTAAGCTAATAGATGAAGTAATATGTATACTAGTTAATTAATTAATTCCTTATTTTAGCTGAATGAATAACACTCATTCTACTTTGAAGGACGATAGTTAAAGTCTTGAGACCCCAAAGATTACTGCTCAACATTCTAAATCTGACTAGACTGTGGAATATTTGAAATATCTTATAATTTCATCAATCCCAAGTCAAAGAAATTCATAAAAAAATAGACACATATAAAATTATGTATAAACTAAAAAGATAAAATCTTTCATTAAACGAAAAAAGAAAGAAAGGATTATTGGAGACAAATAACTACTAATATAGAAAATGGGAAGGAGGCGGTGGCACTTTTTTGAGATGGGAGCTGCGGGAAAGAGGCACAGAGGTGGCACTCTAAATTTTTTTTTTTTATTAATATGTGCGTGCCAATTATATTTTTAACCAAGAACAATAACTAAGTCATCCTGCACTTCTTTTTCATATGTATGCAGTGTATAATACAAAATTTTTAAAAAGTCACATATCTAAAATCTTAATTTATCTAATGAAATAAGTATTATTTTTGTTTTCTAAAATTTAAGGTCAAAACTAAATTCATCTCCAATATTATTTTTTATTTAAAATCATCTCAAATATTTTATTTAATATTAAAATTATTTTTTAATAAAATTTTTAATTTTATTATCAAATTATCTTTATTTTAATAAAAAATTATAACTTAAAAAAAAATAACGGGAAGAAGAGGAGAAAGAAAAAGAAAAAGAGAAAGAGAGAAAAAAGAGAAAAAGATGAGAAAAAAAAAGAAGAGAGAGAATTGGGAGATAGCACCGGCGAAACTTGGAGCTGTCGTTGCCGTCAAGAATCAAAACCAGAGGGAGAGAGAGCTCGCAAGGAAGAGAGGAGACACGAGTCAGGGAGTCACGCTCCGCCACTAACGCCACTGCTACCAACCTCGTCGTCACTTCACGTTCTCGCGGCTGCATCTCGCGGATTCGGCTTCGCCTTTTGCTTCTGTTTCTGCATCTGCTTCTTCTTCTTCTGTGTCTGTGTTTGCTTTTGCTTTTGCTTTGTTTTTGCTTCTGATTTTGATTTGTTATTTTTATTTTATTTTATTGTTGTTGTGTGTTGATTTTGTTGTTGAATTTGATATTGTTAGTTTCTAATTTTGAATAATATGTTATTGTTGGTGTTCTTGAATCTGATTATTGGTATTTGATGAGAATAAGGAAGATGGTGATGATGATAAAGGTGGTCGTATAAAGTCAAAATGACGATTTTAATACCAAATAAAACGTTAGAAACAATTTTAAATTCAAAATAATATTAAGGATGAATTTGATTTTAATCCTAAATTTTAAAGACCAAAATAATATTTACTCCTTTATCCAACTAACAAAATATACTGTATTGTTATATATAAAAAATTCTTTGTTATATCAATAAATTTTTGTGATATTCACAAAACTTTGTATGCTATGTCAATAAAAAATCCAAAAAAAAGGAAAAAACATCTATATATTGGATGAGTATAATTTTTGCTAAATTTAGATTAATTCAATTAAATTTTATTATCAAAAATATTTGTAAAATAGCATCGGCGTCTAATTTAGCTTGTATATATAAACATTGATAATAAAATATCAAATGTTTAATATGTGTTAATTATTTACCGTTAACAAAAAATATTAATATTTTAAAATTTTCTATTTTATTTGATTTTTAAAAAGAAATTATCTAGAGCGACTACTGCTCACACAGATAATTGATTAGTCGATTATGATAATATTATGGTCAATATACTAACTGTACAATAAAAATTAACTATTAATTAATTACTGCATATAAGAATATATATTTAGTATTTTAATTTTTTTTAATTATGTTATTTCAAATTAAAGAAGTTTTGATTTAGTGCCTAAAAATTAATGTACATAAAATATTTTTTAATTATAATAAAGTTTTACATGAACGTTGGTCATGTCGACAAACGTAAATCTCAAAGTCGTTAAAAGTAAACTATTAATTAAGAAGATGGAAATTAAGGTGTAATCGACTTTACGTAAAGTTGATAATGAGAGTTGTTAGATAATTTGATTGACCTAACTAAATTTTTATCTAACAATTTTTAATTGTTAACTTCACGTAAAGTCGACTGCATCTGAGTTTTCACCGATTAAGTATGGTTTTTTGAAGAAAATAAAGTTGCACCATGCAGTGCACGCTATATTTGTGATAAGCATGAAAGAAGCTAGGTGTAATACAAGGGAAAGTAACCAAGATTAAGAAAAGGAAAACTCATAGCAATTTTTGGATCTATTAGATTTATGAAGATTTAATTTAGAGCATCAGAGACGTAATGCTTTTTCGTGATGAAAATTCACCCACACAACACAACTGCAGGTTTAATTAGAGGAATTCTTGTTTACGCTAATTATTGTCTTTTATATTAATATTATAATATTATGGAAAAGTCTAAGGAGTCAACTATAACTTAAACCAACTCAAGCCAATCCTTTGTATTCTAGTTTTGAAATTCGAAAAATTAGAGTAGTGGAATATTGTTTTTTCTTTTTTATAACAGACCTCTTGTTTTTCAACTAGTTGATTATCCTCCTAGTTGGTTCTCTAGTAGAGTTCTAATATTATTATTATTTTTAATTTAAATTTTAAAATATTAATAAAATAAAACCTTTAATATTAATTTATAAACTGTATATTCTAAATCTTAAATTTTAACTCCTAAAATCTTAAATATTCAATTTTAAATAGCTAACATAAAATAACGAAATAAATGACATAAAAATAAAATATTCATTTGCTCTCAGAACATACAAAAAATTTTAGTTTGATTATATTTTTATGTTTTTTATTTTGATAACGAAAGTGTAAATTATGAGAAAATGCCACATGAAAGAATATATAATCATAATATAAACAGTGAAGGTAATACTGATTAAATAAACAACATTTACAGCAAATGAAATAAAATTTAAAATAATGTTACATCGCACATATATAATATAATAAAAGAATACAATGAAATAAATGGGAAATGAAGAATAATGTAAAGCTTTAAAAGAGAGAAAATGCCACATGCAATAGTAGCAAAGAACTTTAATATATATCAGGGAAAAGTCTAGGAACCTGCAATTTTATTGAATTTTGGTTAGCATGTAACTATTAGAAAAAGATGAGCCATTAGATAAAATCCCACACCAATTTCACACCATCAAATCATTAGTGATGGCTAATTGATGGCTAACAATCACAAAAATTACTAGCCCCTAGCATTACTCTATTATAATAATACGGATAGATAGGTAGATAATTATTTTTGTTACATTTTTATTACATTAATCGATGTGAACATGCTTTTTAATTAATTAAACAATCTCTTTCTTAATAATGCTGGTTCTGGACATCGCATTTCACATGGTGGGGTCAGGGGTGTTAGGAAATTGTCCAAGAAAATAAATAAATAAATAAATAAAAGTAAAAGAAGAAGAAGCCGAGCGGCAATCAAGTAGTATAGTACAATAATTAGAACGATTAAAAGAATTAAAAATTAATTAGTATAAGATCATTAATCTAATAAGGAAGAGCATCTTTGGCTTCGTGATCCCACGTGTTTAATCTGATTAAACTCCACTAAATTAAATGGGATAATAATGTCGATTTCTATAATAATAATTGTGATGAACGATAATAGTACATACATGTGGATGGGCATAGTAAAGGTGCTTCAATTAAAAAAGGACAAGAATTGTGACAAATTAATTATGACTTATTTTACATATATTGATTTCTAATGTATAAAAAGATTAAACATGACAATTAATTTAAAATGGAAGGAGTAAGTGATAGTATAACTAAAGAGAGTCTGAACATGAAGATTGTGGCTTGTTTTAGTAATCTATAATTCTATATTAATTATTAGGTGAATTTTATGGTGTCTTTTATTGTTGTGTTTACATTGTCTAATTTGTTTTTATAAATAAAAAATAAAATGTATAAAATAAAAATAAAATATTTAAAATTTATTAAATATTATTTATTTACCTTTTTTAGTAAGTTAGGCACCATAACTTTGGCACCATAACATTCACCTAATTATTATCTGTTTGATGGCTGAAAACTTTGATTACTTTGTGTTATTATTTATATATGACAATTCCATTTATTCACATTGCTGGAAAACAGGTATAATATAACGGCATAGATTTTTCAGGAGAATATTATGATGCAGTAAACCATGCATTAAGACAATTGGGTATTATCTTTTTAATCATGATGATCAGTTACCATTCTCCTCATAATTTAATTTAAACTTGAAATTGCTTAAATTATTCATGATACACCGAGTTAAACTTTATTTAGACAGGAAGCGTAATATGGAGCTTAAATGGGTTGGTTTGCAATCTATCTATCTTAGGTTAATTAATGTTATCCTTGATTTGGTTAATCATGTCTCTTGCAGGCAAATTAAAGTTAGTCTTTGATGGTTTTCAGCTGCAACTATACTGCTTCGTGCACACAACATAGGTTGATTTTATGTGACATGCAACCAATCAAAACAGTTGAGTTTTGACACCTTAATTGCTGAGTATTTTTCAAGTGAATGTAAGAATCAATATCGAAGAGAGGGGATGAGTTTTACGAACTTTGTAGTATAAGGAATTCTAACATTGTCGTTACTCTTAATCAGGGACGAATCTGAGTCCTCCAAAATTTAAAAAATGAGATATGTATTTAATACTTTTATATGTATTATTTTGATTATGTAATAAATTTATATCTCAATTATTTTTTATTTAACTAATTTAATATTATACACTCAAGTCTTTGTATTTTTTAAATTAGTTTCTACATATTCATCTCTATATCTATTTAAAAAAAATATTTACGTTTTTAATAATAATAAGATATTAACATATTTAGCATTACATTATTATATAGAATATTAATAATGACTTATGTATTTTTAAAGGCTGTGTTGAGAATTACCTTCAAATTAATTTGCTTTTCCTACATTAATTAATGAAAACGATAAAACCTCTTGCATATAAAAAGTTTAGGTCATCATAATTTTTCTTTTTTTAAGGAAAAAAAAAACATTGTGATACAAATTACACTAAATCAATGTAGCCTTTAGAACATGGAAACATCTGGGGGTGGTCCATATAATGTCCTCCAAGAAAGTGGAACTCGCCATTTCTCACCTTCAATTCCTCAAACACAATTATCCAAGTTATTAGTTAGTCCACAATAAAGTGATACGTCAGCATAGGAATTAGGAAGAATCATTTATTATAATTAGCTGGGAAAATAGTGACTAGTGAATTAGTTAGATGAATATTAAAATTCTGATTAGAAAAAGACAAAGAAAGGCTCACCAGAAGCAGATGTAGGGTGACTTAGCTTTAGAAATTTGCTTACAGCCTCAGCTAACTGAAAGGCATCAGATATGTTGTCCCCTTCTGAGCAGTAACATAGCAAGCATATCACCTTCAAGTCTTTAGCCTGTTAAAGAAAAACACTCCTTATAATCACATATTCATTATCCATATCAATGCTTTCTTATGTTTTGCATGATGAGAATGTTGATCTGATTTCCCTTTCTTGTTCCTTTGTTGAAATAGTTACATACAAGTTATAAGAGTATCAACCAGTAAAGCTTATCATTGAAGAGAACTGCGCTCCACAAGTTACCTTGAGAAAAGAGAAAAGTGCAGCAAAAGGCAAGCTAGCATAATAGTTTTCTTCTTCTTGTTCATCTTCATCGGAAAGGATATCTTCCCGTGTTACATTTCCTTCAGCTAAATCGCCGAGATATTTCCAGTGCTTTTGAGAGGGATCATACTCCTTTAGTTTCTTCCACCCAAGCTGTTCACAATTTTCATCCGTTCCATCGATATTGGCACTGGAGACATAATACATCTGCAAACCACTAATACAACAACCAATAGTTGTGTCAGATGGAAAAATATACTGCAAATCATCCTATACAAAGCTAGATTCATACATTCTACAAGATTGCCAAAGTGACAAAGGCTATACTCTGAAGTCTTAACTTCTTAAGTTATAATTGGTAGAAAAGTTACAATCACAAAAGTGAATGAATTTAATATTGTAATGATAAATAGGTATCAAATATACAATTTCAACATATTCATGTCTCACCTTGACATGTCAACATTTTGCCACATTCTGAAATCTAAGCTGGAAAGAACAACAACATGCTTCTTTCCACTACCAGCAACAAAATCAGCCAAGTTTTTTGCAAACTCTAAGATCCTTCCCTATTCAAATGACTATGTATTTAGTAACAATTCTCGATTCATATTCCATTACTACTAATGTCAAGTCAAGCATTAAGGATAACAAAACTCATTGAACATTGAACACACATTAACAAAAGGGGGTGAGGGCTAAAATATATAAGCAAAAAATAAAAACAATAAAGCCTAAGCTTGTCCACATACCAATTTCACTACAGGAAAAACACACACACTCTCTTAGTTTATGAGTGAGGAACAATTCACATGATAATAAAAAAAATAACTTGACAATAACCTAAAATCAGCATCAAACTCAGGCACGCAATGTTAGATAAAGTAAAGGAAAGGAACAAAACAAATGGTGCCTCAGGCTAATAAACCGATACCTTAACTATAGGGGACCTCTGTTGGAGGATAGTGAGAGCACTGGAAGAGGACTCATAAGCTGCAAACCTCATTAAAACAAATAATAAGATAATAAATTATACACAACTTACAAAAAAAATGCCAAACATGCAAAGAAAAAGAGCACCTTCAAGAGGAAGGGCAAGAATTCCTTGAGGAAAAGGTCCATACACATCATTCCCAACACAGGGCAGAACATAAGGATCATCCAAATACCCAACTCTCTCTGCATCCATTGATGATATCAAAAGGTCTGCAGCTAGCTGCCCCACATTCCCAATCGACAGTGCAGGCTTAGAGGCAGAAAAAACACCAAGTTAATGTGTTAGAAAATTAAGATAACCCCATCATTTCACATACAGATATTAACTTAAAGTTAATGCCTTTTTTAGCTAAATAGAAACATTTAGAGACAGTCGTGTGAAAAGCTAAACCATAGGGAATGATACATACCACAATCAAAGTGGAACAATCTTCATGAAGGTGCTTGCTTTCTTCAGGAACAAACTCCATCTACTACTTCTACTTCTATGCTAATGTTGAATTTGTCTAATTCCTTTCCGCTTATGATTGTATGCTCAGTAATTTGCTGTGCTCAAAATTCAACTTCTTCTTCTTCCTTTATTTTCTATTTTTGGTCAAAAGAAACTCCAACTTGAAGAAGAGTATTGAAGAAAGGTGGCCCAAGGATTAAAAATAGTGAAATACCAAAATCTTAAAAGAGTAAAAAAAACAAACGAATTAAGAACCCAAAAACGAAAACCACATAAACCCAAAATTTGAAGGGATATCCTCCAATACCAAGAAACCTAATTCATTTTAATTTAGATGACCAAATCTTAACTATCTTACCTTATCTGATGACTGCAGTGACATTCAAAATGTCATTGTCGCCACTCGCCACAGCAGAGGTGAAGCCGTGATAGTTATCAGAACCGAACCGGTAATCGATTTGGTCATACGACTGGGTCACCGGATCACTGGTTCAGCCGGTGGGTCACATGTTGGACCGGTTGACCCAGTCACAATTAAATATTAATATAAAATTACAAAAAATAAGTTTAAAATTAAAAATTCAAAAGCATGTCTTCACATAACAAGTATCAATTCTTAAACATAAGTAATGATGCAAAAATAGAAAAATAAACTAGTCACTAGTACAAAATACTTTCTCAATTTAAATGAAGAGAGCAAAACACAACACAATAACTAAATCAAGTCCAAGGAGTGATCTCAAAATCGGCATTTATATCTTCATCAGACAAATTTGGAGTTTGACCAACATTGCCTTCATTTTGATTTGCATCTATATCTTCCATTGCATTGTTACTCGGTCCATCA